>NW_027467725.1:1284073-1289073 GCF_046742065.1 Oratosquilla oratoria
CATCTATCCATATCATCCTCGATCGTCCCCTCAATTTCTCTCCCTCCACCTCTGCCTTCCACACCTCTTTTACTAATCTTTCATCACTGATTCTTTCCATGTGTCAAAACCATCCAAATAATCTTTCATCGGCTTTATCTGCCACTCTTTTTCCATTCCTGCTCTCCTCCCCACCTTCTCGTTTCTCATTCTGTCTAACTTAGTAACCCCTAACACACTTCTCAGACATTTCATCTAAAAAAAATATAAACCTTTCCTCTCTGCCTCTCTTAAATTCCAAGTCTCTGCTTCATACAATGCCGCCGGCACAATCACCCCTTAATACAATCTACTCTGCATCCATTCCCAGTTGCCTATTTATCATAACAATTTTTAACCCCCAAGGCATTTACATGCTTCTCTTAATCTACAATTTTCCTTCATCTCCATCCCCCCTTTCCTGCCACATGCGACCCCAAATCCCTAATGCTATCTACTTCCTCAAGCCTCTCTCCTTTTAGATTAACTTCCAATTCACTGCCACCCTCTATCCTTGTATATCTTATTCCCTTACCATCAACTTTCTCCTATCACATACCTTCCCAAAATGCGCCACTAACTCCCTTAACCCCTCCTCTGACCCTGCCACAAGCTTAGTGTCATCAGCAAACAACAACTGGCTCACTTCCCACTTTTCTCAATTTTCTTTAACCATTTCCAGTCCCCTTCCCATTAGCCTCTTCTCTACCTCCCATACCACCTCATCCATGTACACATTGAACAACCATTGCGACATGACACATCGCTGACACAGTCCCACCTTTACCTCAAAAGACTCCCTCTTTCCATTTCCCATTCTAACACAGGCTCCACTACTCTCGTAAAAACTCTTGACCGCCCTTAACAGTTTCCCCTGATCCCATGTATCTGCAAAACTTCTCACAGTGCCCTCCTGTCTACCCTGTCATAAGACTTTTCCAAATCCACATAGTGCCAAAAAATATTCCTACATTGTCCTAAAGCTTTCTCACATATCTGCCTTACCACAAAAATCTGATTCCAGCAGCCCCCTACCTTTCCTAAAATCATACTATTTCTCACCAATTATTCCTTCTGTTCCTCTTCTAATCCTTTCAATTAAAAGGCTCCCATAAGCCTTCCAAACTACACTCAACAAACTGATCCCTCTGAAACTACTACACTCACATTTGTCCCCTTTTCCCTTGTAGAGTGGATCTATACAGGCACTCCTCCAGTCCTCCAGCACTCTATCCTCCATTAGAAACACGTTAAATAACCTCACTAGCCAGTCCACCATTACTGTACCTCCCTTCTTCAAACGCTCCGCGTGATACTCATCTAACTCAGGTGCCTTACCTTTTCTAATAATTTTCAGAGCTACTTACACCTTATATTTTCTTATGTATCCTCCATTTTCCTCTGCCATCTCGGTCATTTTCTTAGCACCTCCCACTGCTACCACTAATTCCTCCCTATCCTCCATCACATTCAACAACTCTCTAAATTCCCCTTACTGAACACCTTAAATCATGAATTTTCATCCAAAAATCGAATTTTAGATATGGACATATTTGAATAATATAAACATCCTAAAAGCAAAATATGAACGACTTTCTCCTACCCAGCGTAATGGAAGTAGTTTAAAGGGCCCTAGAGGCGTGTCAATTTAGATGGCTCACGCAAGAATAGGCCCTAAATATCTCAAAATATGTCTTGTTTTCGCTTGTCTAATTCCATGAAATGGATAGACTTTTGTACGTCTGGCATCAGCGTGACTTCCTCTTCTGTGTGCTGTGCACAGCACACTTCAAGCCTATGTTACCCATCAAACATCAGAGTAGATTGATGCATAAACACCTAACTGACTGTGGCGATATTGTGCTCCTGTGCCGCCGTTTGCTTTATTTCCAGGACATTACTACACTTACTAGATGTCCAATCATCAACTGCATCATGATGAAGAGAAAAACCAAGGAAAAGATTTAAAAAATTAGCCAAAAGTGGATTGAAAGTTGTGCTAGAAGGAGGGCAAGGCGCGGGAGGCTTGGAGGAGGGATCCCACTTTCTCGCGCGTCACCACCACCACCACCTCCACTGCCAACACCATCTCCACCACCAAATACTACCACACCTAACAACACAGCTGACAAAGTGCTTTCTTCCAAATGAAGATAAGAAGATGAGGGAAATTCAGGAGGAGGAAGAGAAAATAGTTGGCGAAGGAAAAACAGACGGGGCTGGGATCGCGCCTGTGTAGGATCAAACACCTTTTTGGTAAGCTTTATCATTGAGCAGAGGAAAGGCGCTCATTACTTGTAAAAATAAATCATTCTGCACTGATTTGACAAAGTGATGACACACCAGCAGCGAGGTTTTAAACCAGTAAAAGCGCAAAATTTTCAATTATGGAAAGGACCGCTTGGCGAGTAACAAATACATTTTAATGTAATATATATAGTAGATAAGTATATATATATATATAAATATTTACTGTCACCTTATTCAATATGCATTATATAATAATGTGTGTGAATATAATAAAAATTGCACAATAAATAACAGAGATATACAATGCTGAAAACTTTAAACGCTCATATCTCAAAACCACAAATATTTGCAATTGAAAATATGACAAAAAAAAAAAAATCAATTGTAGCAGCCTGAAAAGGCTTCTCGTATTGTATAATAGGTATAGCTTTATTCCTACGCCTGTTTTATATATACATATATATATATATATATATATATATATATATATATATATATATGTATACATATGTATATATATATTATATAATATATATATATATATATATATATATATATATATATATGTATCTCTTGAAAAACAGAGCGACAGGCTCCATCTAGTTGATAAAAAAAACGCAGAAAAAAAGGGTAACGCAAGTGACCATAATTACGACAACTATATCTCACGTCGTATAGTGAATTTTTTAAAAACCAGGCGGAAAAGTGTTTATAGGACCCTAAAAGTATTACCATGAATAAGCAGAAGTCTGTAGTACAAAAGATACAACGTACGTATTTGATTACGTCAAAAAAACGTTATGACGTCATAACTTTGTGACGTCAAGACGTAGCAAGTTCTCGGTTTCATAATATATCTCTATCTATATTTCAAACAAAACCTGAAAGTTTCAAGTTGAAAGACTATAAACTTTTTTATGTTTATTTATTTATTTTTTTTTTTTTTTATGGTGTTCAGTGCCCCCCTTAAGATCTGTCCGTTTACGTCCTTTACCTTTTCCTCTCTATTTGACTCACCTCCACATCCTCTCTTAATTTTCTTCCAAAACATATTTTTATTGTTTTCAATATATATATATATATATATATATATATATATATATACACATATATATACATATATATATATATGTATGATTGTATGTGTATATATGTATATATATATATATATATATATATATATATATATATATATATATATATATATATATATATATATATATATTGATAAGTATTTTAGACAAATTATTTGGATGATGAAGAACATAAACAAAGGGGAAGGCTCGGAACCCTAAACACTCTAACGTTTCGTTCGCGTAGAACTTCTTCAGAGAGTGTACGGAAAACTGTAATTGAAGTTTATATACTAAACTTAATTAGCTTTGCTGATACTTGGGAAAGGCCGTTTTTCTGGCGTGTTCTAGAATTAAAATACTAGTTTGTTTAGCTAAATGATAAACCCTCCTCGATGGTTCGATGAATTGTTAGTTGAAATATAAGCTGATTCTACAATTCTTCTAGTGAATTGATCAAAACCTTTATGTAACACTTCAGCTCCTCTCCAGTTTGGTAAGTGATCGAGGTTTTCCGCATGAACTACTAAAGAATTAGATGTCCTATGTGCTTTTATGTCGTTTTTATGTTCATAATTCTTTTTTCTAATCCCCTTGATGACTCGCTATAATATGCCATGAGCAACTATTGCACGGGATTTTGTATACGACGCTGTTTTCGGAATTGGTTCTCGTTTCGGAAGTCTTTACCAAATCACTTATCCTCTTATTAGTTATTTTAGCTATGTTTTTTACCTGTTTTTGTTAAATATTTGTCTATTATTGGTGACGTTTCTGAGCCAGGTACTGATACAAATTTGGTATTATTTTTATCATTTCTCTCTTTTTTTCCACGATTATAAATATTTATTGCTTTTCTTTTTGTTCTCCTCAACATTCCCTCTGGATATCCAAGTTTGTCAAAGGTTTTCATAATATAATCAAATTCGTCTTTTAGTTATTCTTTGCTACAAATTCGTAGTGCCCTGAGAAAAAAGCCTATTACTATACCACTCTTTGTCCTATCATCATGTGCGGAGAAGTAATGTACTAAATCCTCTTTGTTTGTTTCCTTTTTTTATACTGAGAAAGTCAGTTTTTCCTACTCGTCGTATTAATGTATCTAGGAAGGGCAATTGTCCCTTTTGTTCCTCTTCTACGGTGAACTGAATGTCGCTGTTGACCGCGTTAGGCAATCTCACTTTATTATTTACATTGGTGTTTTCGGGGATGATAGCGAGGACGTCGTTTACATATCTAAACCAGTGTGATCACCTACCATTAATTCTGATAAAATTTTCTTTTTCCAATAAATCCATATATAGAGAGGCCATCATTGCACTTAAAGGACTACCCATGGCGAGACCTCTGTGTTGTTCATACTCGTCACCATTGAAAGTAAACGCACCGAAATTTACCCATAAACCTATCAATTCTATATAATCTTGTTTTCTTACGGGTAGGTCAGTATCGTTCATATCTTTTATTACTCTCTTTAATGCCTCTAACGCACCGTCAGTGGAAACATTTGTAAATAACGCCTTAACATCATGGCTTACTAACTTTTTCCCCGTGAAATCTAAATCCTTTAGTCTTGCCAAAAGATCGTTAGAATTTTTCAAATGTGTATTACTGATCGACCCCATTGCCTGTGATAACGGTTTGGCTAGACATGTCTAG
>NW_027467725.1:1294073-1301573 GCF_046742065.1 Oratosquilla oratoria
AGAGGGTGCAAGTCCTCCGAGGGTGCCAGTACTCCGAGGGTGCAAGTCCTCCGAGGGTGCAAGTCCTCCGAAGTTGTAAGCCCGTCGAGGCTGCAAGTCCCCTATGAGGGTGCAAGTCCTCTGAAGTGGCACGTCCTACGAGGTTGTAAATCCTCCAAGGCAATAAATCCTACAAGGTAATAAGTCCTCCAAGGTAACAAGTCCTCCAAGGTAATAAGTCCTTCAAGGTAACAAGTCCTCCAAGGTAACAAGTCCTCCAAGGTAACAAGTCCTCAAAGGTCGCAAGTCCTCAAAGGTCGCAAGTCCTCAGTGGTCGCAAGTCCTCAGTGGTCGCAAGTCCTCAATGGTCGCAAGTCCTCAGTGGTCACAAGTCCTCAGTGGTCGCAAGTGCTCAGTGGTTACCATGTTCCCTTGAACTGACCAGGAAAAAATGTCCCTTGGGTTCGGCCTCGGGGCGGAACCCCAACACGGGATCCCAAGCACGGGATCCCTATCGTGGGATTAGAGCGCGGAGCGCTGCGGCCGTAGGCCGCTGCTTGCGCAGCCAAGCCCCCGGCGAAGCCGGGGAGGGCGAAGCCGGGGAGGGCGAAGCCCGCGGCTCGTTCTTTCTAATTTTCTTATGTAATTCTTTGTGCTAGGTGCCCACAGTGTTGCAACATATTCTAGTTTAGGTCTTATCAGTGTAACCATTATTTTTTAGCCATCTCCTCATCCATGTAGTCGAAGGCCACTTTCATTGATCTTAATAAGTTAAAAGTCTCTCCAGATAATTTATTGGCAGGTTTATCAGGTATCAAGTCACTTGAGATGTGTGTGTGTGTGTGTGTGTGTGTGTGTGTGTGTGTGTGTGTGTGTGTGTGTGTGTGTGTGTGTGTGTGTGTGTGTGTGTGTGTGTGTGTGTGTGTGTGTGTGTGTGTGTGTGTGTGTGTGTGTGTATGTGTGTGTGTGTGTGTGTGTGTGTGTGTGTGTGTGTGTGTGTGTGTGTGTGTGTGTGTGTGTGTGTGTGTGTGTGTGTGTGTGTGTGTGTGTGTGTGTGTGTGTGTGTGTTTGTGTGTGTGTGTGTGTGTATGCGCGCGCGCGTGCGTATGTGTGTGTATGTGCGCGTATGTGTGCGTGCGTGTAAATATGTGGGCTCCAGGACAGTTCCCCCCAGAGGACAATTTCCCCCCATTGTCAATTGCCCCCTGGGACAATTACCCCTTGTCAATTTCCCCCGTTGACAATTGAAAAAATGCAAATACAAAGTTAACGTTATTCAAAACTTTACTTATAAAGTCAAAGAGTAAAATACATATCATTGCAATGAATAAAAATAAGCTTAGCTTTATTTAAAAATTTAGATTAAACGCAATTCCTCTAGTAATCAATAATCTCTCTGTTGTTGTAATCGTTCACTAAAATGACAATTCGCTGGGATCAATCTTTATACCATCTCCGTGATCCTTCATTTGCAATGCCGGCTGTACTCTGACTGACTGCTCTTTCTGGAATTTTGAAATAAAAATCCAAATACTAGGATGGCAGCAATAAAACTCCTACGCCATCCCTCGACTGAATTGTTTGTTCTTGGAAGCTCTTCCTTCGCTCTGCCGTACATGCCCCATAGAGCCATGTCGAACATTGGTTCTCGTCGCCCTCTCCTCCTAAGGGGCGTCCAATAACATAAGAACATAAGAAAGAAGGAGACTGCAAGAGACCACAAGGCCTACACTAGGCAGCTTCGTATCCACCACCACCTGTCGTCCCCATTCATAAAGTTGTCTAATCGTTTTTTAAAACAAATGATAGTTTCAGCGCTTACTACATGGTTACTAAGTTTATTCCATTCGTCGACCACCCTAATAGTAAACCAATTCTTGCCTATTTCCTTCTTAAATCTAGATTTGTCCAATTTATTCCCATTACTGCGAGTCCTACCCTGTTGTTTTATTATTATGACCTTGTTTGCATCTCCCTTGTTATAGCCTTTGATCCACTTCAACACTTCTATCAGATCACCCCGCACTCTGCGTCTCTCCAGAGAGTGTAAGTTCAGGTGCCTAAGCCTCTCTTCGTAAGGCAAATTTCCGAGTCCATGTATCATTTTGGTCATTCTTCTCTGTACTGATTCTAGTGAATTTATGTCCATTCTGTAGAACGGAGACCAAAAATGTACCGCATAGTCAAGGATGGGTCTAACTATTGCTAGATAGAGTTTAATTACCTCTGCACTTCTATTCGTTACCGTCCTAGCAATGAAGCCTAATGCGCTGTTTGCTTTATTTCTGGCGGTAATGCACTGCTTCTTGGTTTTAAGGTCCGGACTCACCAGAACTCCCAAGTCCCTCTCGCACTCAGATTTTTCTAAGAACGTGTTATCTAAGATGTATCTATTTTTGGGGTTGTGTAGCCCTATGTTTAACACGCTACACTTAGAGATATTGAAGTTCATTTGCCATTTCTCCGACCATGTTAACAAATTATCAAGATCATCCTGCAGAATCTCTGCGTCGTCTCCTGACCTAATTAGGCGTCCTATTTTAGTGTCGTCCACAAACTTACTAACTTCACTATTCATCCTATCGTCTAAGTCATTTATGTACATAATGAACAACAAGGGATCCAAAACCGAGACCTGGGGGACCCCGCTAGTAACATTGCCCCACCTAGATTTTATTCCATTTATGGTGACCCGCTGTTTTCTGTTACTAATCCAAGCTCTAATCCATTCTAACACTTTTCCTCCTATGCCATAGGCTTTGATTTTATTTAGTAGTCTCTGGTGAGGTACCTTGTCGAACGTTTTGCTAAAGTCAAGGTAAATAACATCGTAATTTTCATTGTTATCTGACGCCTTATATACTTTAGTGTACAAGGATAGAAGATTAGTCACACATGGCTTACCCTTGGAGAAACCATGCTGTGAATCACGAATTAAATTATGCCCTTCGATGTGTTCTCTGAGTCTATTTACTATTATTGATTCAAGCATTTTTCCTATAACCGATGTCAAACTGATTGGCCTGTAGTTGCATATAGACGATCTATCTCCCTTCTTAAAAACAGGAACAACGTTTGCATGCCTCCAAGCAGTTGGCACAAAACCAGTGTCTACCGATTTATTGAATATTTCAGTTAACTGGTCGCAGATTTCAAATTTACATTCCTTAAGTATTCTTGGAAAAATTTCGTCTGGACCCGGAGATTTTGTAGCTTTAAGTCTTTCAATCTGCTTGACTACTTCTCCTTAACTAATGCTGATATTAGATAGACTACTTTCTTCATACCCTCTGTAAATCGGATCGCAGTCAGGCACTTAATCAAACCTCTCATTAGTAAACACCGATAGAAAATAATTGTTAAACTCTTCACTCATTTTTTCCTCTGATTCTATCATGATATTTTCATCGTTTATAATTGGTCCTATTCTTTCTTTATTTTTTGTTCTATAGAGGTGAAAGAAACTCTTTGGGTTGGATTTTGCTTGACTGGCAACCTTGATTTCATAATTACGTTTCGCTATACGTGTATTCCTTTTAACCAGCTTTGCAATTTCGTTATATCTTGATATAAGGTGTGATTCCCCGTTTTCTATTTTTACGTAAAGTCCTCTTTTTATTCCGATCTCATGTTTCAATCTGTCCGTCATCCATTTGGGAGTCTTACAAAGGATTACAAAGGCGGAGCATGCCGACAGGAGACCTTTTGGTCCATATCTAGGTCGGATGCGAAAAAATCATAATAATAATAAAATAATAAATAAAAACTATAATAATATAAATAACAAATAAAATACATAAATAAATACATAGGTATAGTTAAATAATAAACAAACAGGTAAATAGCAAATAATAATAAATTAACATATAACTAATAATAAATGAAAATCAGACAGACAAATGATAACAAAACAAAAACAAATAATATAAAATAAATTATATTCATTACAGCATCTTCCTTAGGTGTTTATCTAAATGATTCAAGCTTCGAACTGAATTACATTGCACTACCTGTGCAGGAAGTTTATTCCATTCATTAACTACACGGTTGGCAAAGTTGTTTCTACCTACTTCCAAATTGAATCTATTTCCGGACAGTTTGAGACCATTATTTCTTGTCTGATTCTCATTCAATATGAAAATTTTGTCACTTTTGATGTTGTCAATTCCCTTTAAAATCTTAAAGACCTGTATCAAGTCACCTCTGAGTCTACGCTTTTTTAGGGAAAACAGATTCATGTTTTAGTCGATTTTCGTATGATTTATTTTTGATATTTGGAATCAGTTTTGTGGCTCACCGTTGTACTTTTTCCAGTCTGTCAATGTCTTTAATGAGATTCGGTGACCATACGGAAACAGAAATATTCCAAATGTGGACGAACTAACGATTTATATAGCTTGTTAATGAGTGATGGACTTTTAAAATCAAAAGATCGCGCAATCAGTCCTAGAATCTTATTTGCTTTCTCAGAGGCTGAAATACACTGCTTAGATGATTTGAGGTCGTTACTGATAATTACGCCGAGATCTTTTTCACTATCCACTTTTGTTAACGAATTTCCAAATAACTTGTAATCGTACTTACTGTTATTTTTACCTATGTGCATTACCTTGCATTTACTTGTGTTAAATTACTTGTGTTCATTACTATTTTTCCGTATTGACTTTAGGGGGATAAATGTGTTTTGTGCATTAATAATTAGATCAGTTATATTGGTATACATTTCTTCAAAATCGCTGACCTGACTGTTGGACCCTCGCCCCCAAATGACCTGACCTAAGGTATGCGTATTACCCTCCGTGACCCGGCTCTTGGTGCCGACCTGACTCTCAGCCCCTCTACGAGAAACGGCAATGTCTGAAACGTCCACATGACATTTCGTATTCAATTTCAAATAGGTTTTTATATTGTCAAAGTTTGCTTTCCTGAAGTCTGGTACTTGAATGTTATTCGTACTTTTTAATTTTTCCCAAATAACATTAAATCTTATTTCTTGATGATCGCTAGAGCCTAGATTATCTCCCACTATTACGCTGCTAATTTGGTGCTCATTATTTGTTAAAATTAAGTCCAGGGTATTTTGTCCCCTCGTAGGATCGGTAATTACTTGTTTTAGGAAATTATCCTGTACCACACCTAGGAATTTCTTCGCTTCATGATCTCCTATTAAAGTTTCCGTCAATGTTTCTATAATTAAAATCTCCCATGATCACAACGTTTTTGTACTGGGACGCTCTGTGAATTTCATGAATCAGGGGATCAGTCTGCTCAATGCTGAGGTTAGGAGGTCTATACAAGACGCCAATAATAAGTTTCTTATTCTTGCCTATAATCTCTACCCAAATAGATTCCGTACAGTCCTCTTCCTTAATCGAATTGTTGATAATACAGTTTAATGTATTTTTAACGAAAAGTGCTACACCTCCCCCATTCCTGCCAACCCTATCCTTATGAAAAAAATTATATCCTTCTATTTTGATTTCCGGAAGGAAATGTTATCAGCCATGTTGATCCAGGATTCATCAAATCAATTTTGTTAATCATGCTCCTGCTATTTGTATAGTAAACCTTAAGTTTATCTTCCCTCCACCTGCTTTGATGATACTTTTCACAGTCCCTCTCTAAGTTGCTTCTATTGCCTAAAATATATTCCGATACTTCCCCCCCTACTCCCACGTAATCTACCCGAAAAAAACCCTGTAAGATGCCTACTTCTCGCTCAAGGGATTCAGCAAGGAGCCGAAATCCTATGGGAGACAAGTGCACCCCGTCCCTTTTGTATAGGTGATTCTTACCATAAAAGCGGTCCCAGTTGTCGACAAATGCCCATCCATTGGCCTTACAATGTTTTGCTAGCCTGCAATTCATTCCAATATCCCTGGAATGCCACATGCCTCCAACTCTACGCCTCGGAAGGATTCCACATACAACAGGAACACCTCCCCTATTTCTAATCTTGTCTAGCGCATCCCGATACCGCGCAAATAATTCCTCACTCCCTAACTTACCTATATCATTTCCCCCGGCACTTAAGCAAACTACTGGGTCCTTACCTTCCCCTACTAGACACTCTTCAATCCTATCTGTAACATCTCCTATGCACGCGCCGGGGAAACACACCTGCGTCCTATGTTTCCTATCTTTATCGCAGAAAGCCCTGTCTAAGTACCTGACTTGACTGTCTCCTACTACCAAAATTTTATCTGTGGGCAGGGATCCAGCGTCTGCCCTTCCCTTCTTCTCTTGGATTTCATTAGTTTCTTCTTCCTGCAGATTCGCTAGTAATTGAAACGAGTTCTTGCATTTCAGCGGGGCTGGTGAGGACTTTTTTCCACTTTTCCGCATCTTATTTTTCACCGTATTCCATCCATGCTCATCACTAACTTTGTCTTCCGTATTTTAGGCCTTCGATTCTCCTCTTTAAGGCACTTAACAGCATCCTCCAAGGCTTCAATTCTACTAAGTAGAGATTGTACCTCTTCGGCGCTAAACACGGTAACACAATCACTCGCCATTTTCACTAACTGAAGCAGCTACCCGGTTGACCTAACCTGAGTGTCTTCGAAATAATCAAGTATTGGTTGACTGTCCGGAGCCATAGTTTCCAGCAATTTATCAAACGTTCCTTCAATTTCAGCAGTCAGTATATAAGCTAATGCTGCGAGCATTCTCCACGGCTACCCTCCACCTGGCCATTCAAATAGGTTTACTGCATATCTGAAGCTTGTACCTTTCTGTAAATGTTTTGGCTAGAATGGAAAAAAACGGCCCTTTATTTTTATATGGTTAAACAGAACATGCAAACTATTGATTATGGCTCTCTCAAAGTCGACCATTATGCTGCCTGGAGATAAATTAGGATTTAATTTCTGCAGTTCTTGTAAAAAAAAAAGTTGTATTTATGCCTTGGCTTTTATCGAGGAGGAGAGCATAAATCAGAGGTACTGTACGAATATTTTGCAAAGCACAAATAGTATATAGTTGGGCAAAAATCTGAGGAACTGTTTTAAATGTTTCATCTATAAACCAGCGAAGAAAAGAAGATAGCAGTTTTACATTTCTATACGTGCCGAAAATCAAAATTCTTGGCCTTTGCTCACCAACAGAGTTGTCCGAGCCCTACAGAAGAAAATTTTGTCCATCGATGATTCTTCTATACTGTTCTTCCAAAACCAGTTCTTGTGCATTTAATGGCAACGTTAGTGCAACATTAGCTTTTTGTTTTTGGCGTCTAATATTACGGCACAAGTGATGAAGAGAGGACATTTTAGTTGCTACTTCTTCACTTAAACCTATAACTGCATGAGAGATTAATTGATGAAAAGTTCCTTGCGAACTTTCAGCATGCACTTTCATTTGCGCAAATTCATACTTTGCAGAATCGGGCGCATGCGTATGAATGTGAAGTCTTCCAACAACTTCACTTTCAAGTATTTTCATTTTTGCTTTGCATGCAGCCTTATATCTGTGTTGTTCGCACTCATATGATCCAACACTATGCAGTAAATCTTTTTGCTTGTC
>NW_027467726.1:5000-20000 GCF_046742065.1 Oratosquilla oratoria
TGTATTGAAGCGATGAGTTGAAAAACGTGACTTTCAATTCGTCGCAGCATCATGAAAGCAGTCATGGGGCGTACCGATTTCGAATCGCTGTGCAGTGTGCCAATGACAGTTGAAGGGAGAGGACGCACGCGCTCTGCTTCGCTCTTCTAGTTTCATACAATGGCACAAGCAACTTTCGCAAAGCCGTTCGAGTGGACGAAGACTATTATATTACATTTCATTAACCTACTAAAGCAGTACCCAGCCATTTGGAATATCAAATGCAAAGAATATAAGATGAGAAATATAAAAAGTAACAAAATGTAATGTGCGGAATGAAGACATTACCAAAAAAATTCATATACTGAAAACACAGTTTCACAGGGAAATGACTGCCATCAATGCATCAAAGAAGTCTGGTGCTGGCACGAAAAACATATACACTCCAAAGCTGTGGTGGTTTAATTATTTAATGAGAAGAGCGTCGGCAGACATCCTCCTTCCGTGAAAGCCAAATGATGACTGAGATCTGGTTGCTCGCACAAGGTATTCGCAGTGATGCAGCCCGTCCGGACGCTAGTGTCAAGTTTTCAACACGACCACTGCATCAAGTCGCTGATGCGTGATGCTCCGTGTGGACGGGGCTTAAGTCATAAACTTTACATGGAGTTGAATAAACCCCTTGACTATGCTCTTCTTTTAACCTTTGGTGGACATTTACCACCTTGTTATTAATGGTGTTAGGGTAATGATTAATTAAATCTAATTTGTCTTTGGGAAGAAACTTGGTCGAAGGAATAAATGAATCAGAAAAGGGAACGATTAAGGAGCTCTTGTCCAATGGAAATTTAGAGGAAATGGGGGCGGTGTTGAAAAAATTGGGTCTCGCTCGGCTGAGGGCTTAGACCAAGAACCAATCCGGGTTAGCTAAATTACTAAGTTGAGGTTTTATCATATTTAGTTCTCCTTCAAGAAACTGGGGGCTGCAAATTCTAAGAGCTAGAAGAAATAATCCTGAGGCGACGCTACTTTTTATTTTGTCTGGGTGACTGCTGAAGAAATGAAGATAACTACCAGAATGGGTTTCTTTTCTATAGACGGTTAAAGCAAGCTTGTCCCCGTCACGAACAATGAGAATATCTAAAAAGGATAGCTTACCTTATTCTTCCCATTCAACTTTAAACTTAATGTTGGAGGCTAACGAATTTAAATTAGTTATCAAATGAACTCCAATTTTCATCCCAAAGAGTAAAAATGTCATCTACGTATCTAAACTAAACCATGTCTGGGGGTTTAATGGTTGGTAGAAGAACAGACTCAAAGTATTCCATGTACAGATTGGCCAGTACAGGAGAGAGATTTGAACCCATGCTACAACCAAATTTTTGTCTAAAAAAAGAATTCTGAAAGGAAAAAACATTTGAAGTAACACAAAGGCGAATGAGCGCAATGATTTTCGTAACGGGGAGTGGGAATTTGTCCTGAAATGGTTGTAGCTTGGTTTCCAGGAAGGATAGAACGTCATCTATACAAGCATGTGTAAAAAGAAAAATCACATCCAGGCTAAACATTTTTCTACTAGAAATATTCACTTGTTTTAATTTGGTGATAAAATCCTCTGAGTGCTTTAAATGGGAATCGGAAAAAGTACCAACAAACGGAGATAAAAGGTTTGCTAACCATTTGGAAAGCTTGCTGGTACAAGATCCCCGGTTGGAGATGATAGGTCTGAGGGGGATATCAGTTTTATGCAATTTTGGAAGGCCATAGAAATAAGGCAGCTTGGGATTAACCACTTTGAGTTTCAAAACCTCTTCGTCTTTGGTGATATTACAAACTTCCTTGTTGAAAGTGGCAGACATGTTTTTAAGTGGATTTTTACTAAGTTGCTCATATGTATCCGTTTTCATTTAGAAGGGCCATGGCTTTATCTATGTAACTGTCATGGTCAAGAATAACTATTTTGCTACCCTTGTCTGCCTTCGTAATAATAATGTTATCCATGTTCCTGATTACTTCCAAACTATTTTGATACCTTCTGGGAAGCCCATTTCTCTTATCAAAACAATCCGCAATGCCTTGCAGAAGAGCCCCTTTTAAACATGATACATTTTTGTCATAGTAGTTGTTATTAGCTAGGAACTTATCAAAACCTACGAGAAAGTCCATAGCATGATGCTTCTCTGGTTTGAGGGCAAAATTCAATCCAAGTCCCAAGACTTCTAATTGTGAATTTGTGAAAACAACACTCGAAAGATTAACAACATTGTCTAAAATCTCAACTTAGTAAATTAGCTTACCCGGATTCGTTCTTGGTCGAAGCCCTCAGCCGAGCGAGATCCAATTTTTTCAACACCGCCCCCATTTCCTCTAAATTTTCATTGGACAAGAGCTCCTTAATCGTTCCCTTTTCTGATTCATTTATTCCTTCGACCAATTTTCTTCCCAAAGGCAAATTTAATTTAATTAATCATTACCCTAACACCATTAATAACAAGGTGGTAACTGTCCACCAAAGGTTAAAAGAAGAGCATAGTCAAGGGGTTTATTCGATTTCATGTAAAGGTTGTGACTCAGTTTACATCGGACAGACTGGGAGGGATTTGGACACTACTAAGTATTTCAGTGGCTTTGACCCATCGTTTTTCGTTCATATTTCCGAAATAACTATTCACATCAGCATAATATATTAGCACAACTTAATTCACACCCTGCCCTAATTTTTTACATTATAGTGCATTCACAAGTGTATCTATTTACGGCGTTTACTCTTGACATCAAATGTCTCGCAGCCGACACCCGTGAAGTAAATCGAACAAGTGAAGTTGTGACGTCATCACAAACTACCTCGTGTATCCCATCCTCCTCCCCTTCCCTCCTTCCTACCCATTTCCTCCCTCCTCCTCCTCCTCCCCCTCTTCCTCCTCCTCCTTTTCTCTCTCTCTCTCTCTCTCTCTCTCTCTCTCTCTCTCTCTAAAAAAAAAATGTAATAATAATTGAATACCATGCACCTGGAAAGGGAATTCAATAAGTTTATACATATGATGGATAGGGAAATTATGATAATAACTGGACATGCATTTTATTTCATTCCATACCACTATGGATAAACAGTTCATCCTCGTCATCGCTGTCCATGGTGATGATGACGGGTTCCACACTTTCATGTATGCTGTCCGATAACCAGTACTCTTCTTCGAACGATCTGGACCTTCTCACAGCACCCGCCCACACCTCCTTGGTTGCGATAAGCGAGGTAGTTTGTGATGACATCACAACTTCACTTGTTCAATTTACTTCACGGGTGTCGGCTACGACACACTTAATATCAAGAGTAAACGCCGTAATTAAATACCCTTGTGAATGCACTATAACCTAAAAAATTAGGGCAGGGTGTGAATTAGTCTGTGCTAATATATCATGATGATGTGAATGGTTATTTTGGAAATAAGAGCGAAAAACGATGGGTCAAACCGCTGAAATACTTAGTAGGATGATCGAACATAAACGTTCCATTAAATATGGACAAGAAAGCTCAACTGTGTTCCAACATGTTAAACAATTTAAACATTGTTTAGACTGGGACACATACGCACACACAAACACACATGCACATACAAACACAAAGACACACACATATACATACACGAGCGTACACCTACACACAAATACTCACATACAAACACACACACATACATACACACATATATACATACACACGCACACATACACACGCAACACACACGCACCCGCACACACACACGCAAACACACACACACACACACACACACACACACACACACACACACACACACTGTCTAGTTTCTGCAACCGGGATTTATTGATAATGGGTGATTTCAATTTTACTGACATTGATTGGATGACCCTTGAACATGGCCATATAGGTAGTCGCTTGATTGATTTTCTTGGTGACAATTACTTAATTCAGCATGTAAAAGAGCCCACAAGATATGGAAACTTGCTCGATTTATTGATCACTAGCCGCGAAAGCATGGTAACTGATGTAGAAGTCGGTGAATCTGTTGCAAATAGCGATCACAATTTAGTCAGATTCAAACTCCTAAACAATTTTAGAATAGATACTTGTGCTTCTAAAATACCCGATTTCAGTAAAGCTCAGTTCATAGAACTACGTCAGGAGCTTCAGCTTACAGATTGGGAGGCAAAATTAAACGAAAGGCCTGTAGATCAGATGTGGGAAATATTTCAAAATACGCTCACTAAGATGATTCAAACTTACATTCCTTTTAAGGACAGACGTCCCCCAAATCAGGCTCGCCCAAAGTGGCTCGACAAAGAAACTGAAAAAAGTATTGCTAAAAAGAGACAGGCTTATAAGAAATATAAGTGCTCGGGTGCATCTAATGACTATGAAAGTTATGTATCAATACAGAGAGATTTAAAAAAGACAATAAGAAAAAGAAAACGACAATACGAAATGAACATCGCTGATAAATCCAAAGAGAATCCCAAAGAATTCTATAGTTACATTAGAGATAAAAAGGTTGTTAGGAATCACATTGATCCACTATTATCTGCTGACGGTCAACTTGAATATTCAAATGAAGGAATGTGTAATATCTTAAACAATTATTTTAGCTCGGTATTCGTAAACGAAACACCTCAAAGTGAATTCCAAACTGAAACCTGTGAAAAGTCTGGGGTAAACTTACTCACTACGGTAAATATAACAAAAGAAAAAATTAAAAGGTGTATAGACAAACTCAAAGTTAATAAAACACCAGGGCCTGACGGTTGGCATCCAAGAATCTTAAAGGAAATGAAAAATGAGATTGTTGTTCCATTAGAAATTATTTTCAAGAAATCCATCATATCCGGAGATGTCCCAAGAGAATGGAAGCTAGCTAACGTTACTCCCATATTCAAAAAAGGTGACAAAAAGAAACCAAATAACTATAGGCCTATAAGTTTGACTTCGATCGTAGGAAAAATAATGGAAACTACCATCAGAGATGATATCGAATATCATTTAGAAAGTAACCGTTTGATAAATGATAGCCAGCATGGTTTCAGACGGAAACGTTCTTGCGTGACTAACTTACTCGAATTCTACAACACAGTTATCTCGAATTATGACAAAAGAAACAATATAGATTTAATATATCTAGACTTTGCAAAAGCTTTTGATACCGTCCCACACGAAAGACTACTTACTAAATTAGCTTTGCATAGAATAAGTGGTAGCCTATTAGGTTGGACTAGTAATTGGTTGAAAGGTCGAAAACAAAGAGTTGTTTTAAATGGAAAAACTTCTGGATGGAAAAATGTTGCAAGTAGAGTTCCTCAGGGTTCCGTTCTTGGGCCACTTCTATTCATAGTATATATAAATGATATAGACAATGGACTAAAATCTACTGTTTCCAAATTTGCTGATGATACAAAACTGTGCGGAGTGGCAAATGATCACTCAAACCAATTAGATATTCAAGAAGATTTAGATAAATTACAGCAATGGTCTGAAAAGTGGCTAATTAAATTTAACACAAGTAAATGCAAGGTAATGCACATAGGTAAAAATAACAGTAAGCACGATTACAAGTTATTTGGAAATTCGTTAACAAAAGTGGATAGTGAAAAAGATCTCGGCGTAATTATCAGTAACGACCTCAAATCATCCAAGCAGTGTATTTCAGCCTCTGAGAAAGCAAATAAGATTCTAGGACTCATTGCGCGATCTTTTGATTTCAAAAGTCCATCACTCATTAACAAGCTATATAAATCGTTAGTTCGTCCACATTTGGAATATGCTGTTTCCGTATGGTCACCGAATCTCATTAGACATTGACAGACTGGAAAAAGTACAACGGCGAGCCACAAAACTGATTCCAAATATCAAAAATAAATCATACGAAAATCGACTAAAACATATGAATCTGTTTTCCCTAAAAAAGCGTAGACTCAGAGGTGACTTGATACAGGTCTTTAAAATTCTAAAGAGAATTGACATCAAAAGTGACAAAAATTTTACATTGAATGAGAATCAGACAAGAAAAAATTGTCTCAAACTGTCCGGAAATAGATTCAATTTGGAAGTGGGTAGAAACAATTTTGCCAACCGTGTAGTTAATGAATGGAATAAACTTCCAGCACAGGTAGTGCAATGTAGTTCAGTTCGAAGCTTTAAGAATCATTTAGATAAATACCTAAGTAAGATGCTGTAATGATTATAATTTATCTTATATTGTTTTTATTTTGTTATCATTTGTCTGTCTGATTTTCATTTATTATTAGTTATGTGTCAATTTATTATTATTTGCTATTTTCATGTTTGTTTGTTGTTTAACTATGCCTATGCATTTATTGATGTATTTTGTTTGTTATTTACATTGTCATAGATTTTATTTATTGTTTTATTATCAATATGATTTTTTTTCGCATCCGACCTAGATATGGACCAAAAGGTCTCCTGTCGGCATGCTCCGCCTTTGTAATCCTTTGTGTGTGTGTGTGTGTGTGTGTGTGTGTGTGTGTGTGTGTGTGTGTGTGTGTGTGTGTGTGTGTGTGTGTGTGTGTGTGTGTGTGTGTGTGTGTGTGTGTGTGTGTGTGTGTGTCTGTGTGTGTGTGTGTGTATGAAGGTATGTTTCTCTGTATGTTTGTGCGTGTGTGTGAATGTTTGTGTGCGTCTGCATATGTCTGTGTGCATGTGTACGTGAGCGCGAGTGTGTGTATATGTGCGTGTTTGTGTGTGTGTGCGTGTGTGTGCGTGTATGTGAGTGTGTGTGTGTGTGTGTGTGTGTGTGTGTGTGTGTGTGTGTGTGTGTGTGTGTGTGTGTGTGTGTGTGTGTGTGTGTGTGTGTGTGTGTGTGTGTGTGCGCGCGCGTGTGTGTGTGTGATTCACCTTCACCTTTGTCTTTGGATCACGTGCTGGACTCGTGATCGACAGCTATTTCCCTCCCGGAAGAGAGCTCAGAGCTTGTATGACCGATCTATGGGTAATGCTATGACCTTAAACGCACACACACACCCAACTCTCCGCCCACGAGAGTTGGAGTAACGACTCGAAACGCAGCGATACTGAAATAATTTCAGCCCTGGCCAGGATTCGAACTAAGTACCTCCAGCACCACCGTACTGACAGTCTGGCACTCTACCAAAGAGAGAGTGTGTGTGTGTGTGTGTGTGTGTGTGTGTGTGTGTGTGTGTGTGTGTGTGTGTGTGTGTGTGTGTGTGTGTGTGTGTGTGTGTGTGTGTGTGTGTCTGTGTGTGTGTGTGAGTGCGTTTGTGTGTGTGAGTGTTTGTGTGTGCGTGTATGTGCGTGTGTGTTTGTGTGTATGTGTGTACGCGTGTAAGTTTGTGTGTATGTGTGTGTGTGTGTGTGTGTGTGTGTGTGTGTGTGTGTGTGTGTGTGTGTGTGTGTGTGTGTGTGTGTGTGTGTGTGTGTGTGTGTGTGTGTGTGTGTGTGAATGTATGTACATGTGCATCTTTACTTATGGGTGCGTGTGTGAGCGTGTGTGAGCGTATTAATGTGTTCATATAGATACACACGCGTACACACACACACACACACACAGATACACACACACACACACACACACACACACACACACACACACACACACACACACACACACACACACACACACACACACACACACACACACACACACACACACACACACACACACACACACACACACACACACACACATATATATATATATATAGATCGGTCGTACGAGCTCTGAGCTCTCTTCTGGGAGGGAAATAGCTGTCGATCACGAGTCCAACACGTGATCCAAAGACCAAGGTGAATCTCACACACACACACACACACACACACACACACACACACACACACACACACACACACACACACACACACACACACACACACACACACACACAAACACACACACACACAAACATACAGACACACGTGCACATACTCACACACACACGACCGCCAGACTTGACCGGGGTTAGACGCATCGGCTGTTGGCTGGCAAGGGTCAGTGTGTTGACCCACTCCCCCTGTTGTTACTTTTAAACTCCGTGTGTGATGTTGTTCAACTGTTGTTTTAAGTCAACGGCTCATTTTTTGTCGTGACGCTCCTCACAGAGTGGTGATCGTAGTGTACTACCTAGTTAAGATGTCCACTCTTACCCGTATTCACTACAGCGCAGGAAAACTGTATCAATTAAGATCAAGGTGTGGTTACCCTCCTTCACCTGTGATAAGACACTTCAAAGAACTAAGACTATTTCGTAACCGTGGATGTCGAGCGGGACGCAACCATTACATATGCATTAAAATAGTTAGGAGGAGAGGAGTGAGAACAGTGATAACACTGAAACCTGCCATGAAACGCAAAGGTCATTGAGGTCCCAAGACTATGGTATGTTTTACCTTTTTTTTTTTTTTTGTCTAACGTTACGTCCTTGTATAACAAAGTAGATGAACTCGCTGCTACTGTTTTGTCACTTAATGTGGGTGTAGTTGCAATTACAGAAGCATGGCAAATAGTGCCCGAAATATGGGAAATTGAGTGATACGTACTCCATCACAACCTGAGGAGTGGGAAGAGTGGAGGTGGAGTGGACTTGTACTCTCGGAATGTTTTGAATGTCTCTGAGTTACCCGTCGACATCCATGAGGGCCTTCTAGGCCATATGGTTATGGTTAATCCCCCACCTAACACCCTCGCCTCACAGCCTCCATCATTGTGTGTGTAGTGTACCACCCCACACGAGCTCCATTGGCCGACGCTTTGGTGGAACACATTATTAGTACGGCAGACAGTCTCAGGGCCAAATACCCCGGTGCTAGGCTGGTCCTATGTGGGGATTTCAATGAGTTAAACACCAGTGATATTCAAGAGCATCTACATATATCACAACTCGTCAACTTCCCCACACATAGCATCATCACCCTTGACCTCATTCTAAGTGACATGACTGAACTGTACTTCCTCCTTTAACCTCTCCCGCCAATTAGTCGGTCCACCCACACTTCCATCCTGTGGTCGCCAACCAGCACTTCTTCGTTGGCACACAGTACCACCACTCGCTCTCACAGGCCCATGCCCGACTCGCACTTGCGTGAATTTGGACAATGGATTACTCAACATCAATGGACAGAGGTGCTCGCAGTGGAGGGAGTTCAGGAGAAGTGGGACATCTATATCAATATAATTACGCAGGCCTCCCATCGTTACTTCCCTTTGAAGCAAACGTGGACACACCCAGCCGATGCCCCATGGATCACTCCCAGGATTAAGAGACTGATTCAACACCGTGTTAAAGCTTTTCACACTGACATCAACCTTTTTAGACAACTCCGAAACAAAGTCATAAGGGAAATCAAAAGAGCCAAGAAAATGTACTACCCCAGCTAGATTAAGCATTTACTGGAGAACAGCAGCCTTTGGTTTAACAGGGTCAAAAACCTTGTGTGATATGAGGCAGGCATCTGACATCCCCCTCCTATCACAATTTTCACCAGACCTTGCGGCTGAGCAATTAGATGACCACTTCACCTCCTTCTGTTAAACGCTGCCCCCAGTATTGACCTCTCTTCCCTACTTTTCTCCCCTCTCCTTCCCCCCCCTCCACAGTACATGTTTTTCAGGTTGCCAATAAGTTAACTAGCATCAAGTCAAAGCTGTCCCCTACACCCGTAGACTTACCCATCAAACTTTATCGAGAATTTGCTCGCTAACTTGCCATCCCGATCTGTTCAATAATCAACGCCTCCGTTAAGCAGAGCAAATGTCCCACGGATTGGAAGACGGGCTTCATTACTCCCATCCCCAAATCTTCCAATCCCCAATCCTTTAGTGATCTCAGACCCATTACTATCACTCCCATTCCTAGTCTTATTTGTGAGGATTTTGTTTTCGAGTGGGCATACTCCAAAATCAGCATATTCATTGATGCCCAGCAGTTTGGTAAAGTGAAAACATCCTCCACCACTCACTATTATATTAGCTTCCTTGACTTTATCTATGAAAATCTCGAGCAGCGCAAGACTTCACTTGCAGTGGCGTTCATTGACTTCAAGAAAGCCTTTGACCCTGTTGACCATACTACTATCATCACCAGAGCCATCCACTTTGGCCTTCCTAACCCCTTGGTGACTTGGCTATCGACTTCCTGACGGACCGTTGTCAAGCTGTCAGATATCAGGGACACGTCTCTGCAGTCCAGCAACAAACAAACAAACTGACAGACAAATGAAAGATAGTAATCCAAGTACCTTGGACTATAAGGTTTCAGAATATATATGGTTATAGGGGTCCATCTGTAAAAACCTAGGAGGAGTTCGTGAATAATCTCTAATCTAACCATACCCCACCTAACCTTAACCCTTAACCCTAACCAAAATATATATAATTTTTGAAAATGAAATATAGTTATCCAAGTACCTGAAGTAATAGGGTATCAGAATATATATGGTTATGGGGGTCTATATGCAAAACCCTAGGAGGAGCTCCTGAACAAACAAATGAACAAACAAACAGACAGACAGGTTATAAGGTTTTAGAATATATATGGTTATAGGGGTCTATCTGCAAAAACCTAGGAGTAGTTCGTGAATAATCACTCACCTAACCATAACCCACCTAATTTTAACCCTTAACCCTAACCAAAATAATTATTTTTTGGAAATGAAATATAGTTATCCAAGTCCCTGAAGGGATAGGGTATCAGAATATATATGGTTATGGGGGTCTATCTGCAAAACCCTAGTAGGAGTTCGGGATCAAACAAACAAATAGACAGACAGACAGAGGCTACTACTTTATCATAGTAGATATGTGCCCCCAAAAACACAGGCTTAGTCTGATAGTGATCATTCCAAATTACTGGAAGACACAAAGAATGCATTATTAGAGTTACTGATAGATGGTAGAAACATAGTAATTATGAGTGACTTTAATTTTCTTAGCGGGCCCTGTAAGAGGGTAGTAGAAAATGATTGGTCGGGACAACCAGGGATAGCTGCCAAGCCGTGTAAGGGGCTGGTAGATAAGTGTAGACGGGTGGGGTGGATGAAGGGGTGGGTGGCGACAATTTCAATTTTGTGTGTGGGACGTTTTCCAAACATAAGCCGTGAAGGAGTTGCATAATCTCGCTCACCGTCTGAAGTTTATAGATAACCGCTAGGGAACATATTTTAATGCTGATGTGATGATATGTGGACTTGGCCATTCCGCTTCGATGTCGGGATTGTTTGTGTGGGCAGTGTTGCTTGGGACGTTGTAAAAGTCTTTCTGATTGGAGAAGGGTGGAGGAGGAGAAAGAAAATTGTTGGTGCATGGGAGAAGAGTCGCGCCCTTGGGGGAGGCAATTGTTTGTAACATTAAAGATCATTGGATCAATTAGGTAGTGACATCGGAGCAGAGGTGACTTAGTGAGTGGATTGAGGATCCCAGGCGGGAGTCCCTTGGTGTAAATTGACAAGCCAAGTGTATATGATTGGGAAGAAAATAGATAATTATACATACGTTTAATTCACCCTATCAAGAAACATTACTAACTTGCTACAGAAAATATGGTGAAAGACATACTCATTTAAGTGAAGAAAAGTTGAAAGAGAATGAAGATATGTAATACCATAAAAGGGAACAGTTAAACCGAATTAAACCAGTAATTACGAGGAGAAGGGAACTAGAAGGGATGGGGGTGAACATAGATATATGGAATAAACTGAATGAGGAATCAGTGAGTGCCAAAACTATACAAGATTTTAAGAACAAATTGGATGCGGAAAGATACAAAAGCGGGTAACTACGAACATAGCTCTCTTCTGTATCTATTACTAACTTAATAACCATCACCCACCACGCACGTGATCCACATGCTTGCAACAGAGCGAGACTTCCTCTTGCTCACCTTGCGTTTCCCACAACATGCACACCTAACGCAGCACATTTGAAGACAAACAAGATATAGATGCCCAGTGTCACCAGACTAACCTATCATAAATCCTTTTATTATAACTGCCCTAGTGTATTAAGCATAAACTAGCATATATATATATATGTAATATACCAAACAATATCCACCAATTGTAGGGCTGACCCTCTTACATAGAACAGACCCCATGCAATGAATAACAAGACTAACACCCTTGCTTGAAACCACTAACACTCCTATAAAATGTTTAACACCCATGTCACGCCCCCCAGAGCTGGGGTAGGTGAAGAACCTACTGCCAGAGGCTGGGTAGGTCACGAACCTACCGGCCAGAGGTCAGAGCTATTGTGCCCTAGGTCAAGGCCTGGCACTTATTGTATTTAGCCCAAAGGGCCATTTCGATTTGTAGTTTAACCTGAATCCCTTGTTTTAATAAATATAAGAAAACTCCCGCTTTGGAGTCTATCTCGCCGCATTAAGACCTCCCTGCGTAACCATATAACCTACCATAACGGTTACACTGGTGGCTCGCGGTGGCCACAACCACGTACCATAACGGTCACACTGGTGCCCAGCGGTGCTCCATAACGGTTACACTGGTGGCAGCTAGTGGCCGCACCCACACCATATTTAACGGTTACTCAACCATACCACAACGGTTACAGCCGTCTTACCCCATACTCAACCATATCCAACGGTTACACTGGTGGCGAGCGGTGCTCCCACGTCCTGAATAGAAACGCCGTCCTCAGCCATACTACCAAGGTTACACAACCAATCCAACTGGCGAGCGGTACTCTATTCCAACCTCCGAAGATACAAGCCTACTTTATACCAAGAAACACTGGTTTCACACATGCCTACCACAGAAGGTCGAATACATTCTTCAGTCATTCAAGCCACGCCTACCATTCAGAACATTCAGAAGGAGAAACGAAGAAGAAACCGTCTATCTTCGACTTCTCATATCTTCCTTCAAGCCACTTGATTCTATTCAGATCAGCCGCGCCTGCAGCTCAGACGACCGAGATCGTCTACGAAGCAGACATCGTCTACTTCTCATCAACCGCATCAGAAAGCTAGGTCATCACTTCGTCAAGCAAGCAACACGTCTACCCACAAGCCCTCCACCAACCACTCCCTTCGAGACGACAGTCAGAATTCTAAGATCGCAGCCTTGCATCAATCTTAGAATCGGTGGTGAAATCGAACCCATTCGATTTTGAACCACCTGGTGGCAGTACGCTACCATAGTCTCTGTAGACAGATATCTACAGCGACATAGAAGAACCGGTCAACTCTACACCGCACCTCATCAAGACTCCAAACCAAGAGATAGAACTTCAATCAAAACCACAGGTTTCCATTCACCCGAGAACAACGCGAAATCTGCAAGCTCAGCACCTCGGTAAGCCTATCTAACCCCCACCCCTCTATCCCTTCAAGCAGTGAACCCAAGCTGATCACCTGTAGAGATCCAGCGCACCAACTCCTAGATCGACACGACATCACGACTTCAGTCAAGACGCAGTGGACCCAGGCCGACGAGACACATCCGAGAGACAATCTCGTCCGCCACCCAAAACTACCGTCACCAATCACCGTGAGTATAAACCATAGACTCCCACTAATTCCCCCCTTTTTTTATATAGTTCAGAAGCCGGACGAGAAACCCTCCACCCCCCCCCCTCCATGTCCACCCAGACCAGAAGCTTCGCTATGACCGGCCAGACCAGAGGCTTGCAGCGGTTAGGCCCAGACCCGCCTAACCAGCCTCCACCCCCACCCCTTCCACCCAGACCAGAAGCTTCGCAACACTTCGACCCGGACCCGCATCGAGTCAGCATTCTCGCCTCACCCTCCACCAACCGCCACCCTTGGCGCACCAAGATTCGCTGACAATGGAGATGTGGGCCTCAGCCGATGTCAACAACTTGGACCACGACAGTTCACATCCGCTCACGGCACCTACCCAGTGCTTCCCGGACTTCAAGACGTAGACCCACAGTACTCGTACCTTAAGTACCCAAATATTATTTTGTATTTTTTTTTTTTTGTATATCCCCATAGATGCATATACATAACCCACGTATCACAAAATGTAATAATCATTTTAATTACAATTCTTTAAATGTAAATTAGCCCACGTAGAACTCTCTATTAGTTACAATTATAGAAATTCAAAGACCACGATAGACAAAACCTAATAATCAAAACATCCACTATGTAATTTTAACTTACAAATATTTTTTTTCAATTTTAACGTAGATTTAGAATATCAAAATGTCACCGCGAAGAAATCTTCCAGGCAGTCACCCGAAACATAGTATACATTAATTATTCCTCCTTCGGACGCAGGACGTCATGCGATTCGATAGGTTAGGCCCTCACGATCATTTACTTATAAAAACTTTTTCACTCTCTAAAAGTACTTCTTCACTTCCTTCCGACCGTGAAGCCCCGGAATAATACACTCAAAACCCAACCCACTCAAACAGGATGAATAAGCATTCCATACCATACAAAATAAAATAAAATAAAATAAAATAAATTAACTGCCTTAAATAAATATAAATATGTATAAGCGCGATAATAAGAATAACAGAAATAAAAAAATTCCCATGTAAATTTTAACCAATAACCATTCTCATAAATAACAAACTTGTATAAGTTTATATCTCTATAAAATGTTATATATAATAATATGAATATTAGCTCTACACAAACTAACAATAATCAAAAACAAACACTAACAAATTAGGATGTCATGTCTTCAGTAAGCTATGACTGTAGTGAAATAGTACATTCCAAATAATATCTCATAGAAAAGAGATTATAAAAAATTCTCATTGAACAGAGAAACAAGTGTATGGTGAACAGTGAAAATTGTTCTCATTGAAAAGAGAATATACTAGTGTAAATTTTTTTGTACATAGCTTACTGAACACACAAAAAGATATGATAATATACGTAAAAATCCCCCCTTTTTACTCATTCAAACATAATTTGTTGTCAATATCACCCACTAGCAACTTACAAATGATCATATCTATACAATTATGTATGCCATCCCCACTGTCACGACCTTAACCCAAGGTACGAGGACGTACCTCAAAAAGG
>NW_027467726.1:42500-45000 GCF_046742065.1 Oratosquilla oratoria
CATCCCTAAGTTTCAAAACCTTGAAACATTGATCAGTCGAATGTTTACACTGACCATGGATATGGCAATAACTGAGTGTACTTGGAGGTTCTACTCTGGAAAGGTCATGCGATTGATTAGAAGAAACAGTAGGTACACTCCTACGAACAGGGGACAGTTTTGACTTGTTTACCTGGCGCCTACGGCGGAAACAAAAATCGCTCGAATGACCAGACCTGTTACAAAAAGTACACAACAGGGGAGGGGGTGTAACTCTAGATTGAGGGAAACTAGGAGTAGAAACTGTAGGCTGAGAGAGTTGAGGAGAACAAGGGACATGACCCTGTTGATGAGCATTGCTAATACACAAAGAACTAGATGGGACTTCTCCCAGTTTACGAGAAAGTTGTGATGCAAAAGACAATAGAGTTCCATCAGGCTTATACTTGAGAGAAGATGCTGCTCGTCTCTCAGAAGGCACCAAAAAAAGGATGTACAAGAGAAACTCAATAATAAGACGAAATCTATCTACAGAAATGTTACCTTTCTCTACCCAGTCCGACTGGGACAATGACTCGAAAGCCTCAACAGCAAGGATACTGGCCTGAGCTTGCGCACGGCGATAATCGAGGGTACCCAGTCGGGATACGAGAGTATCAGCTAGTTTGAAGCACCAATGGAACGCACCACCACCACCAAGAGTATCTGCGAACAGTTGAAGGAAGTTAGACCTAAAGGTGTCATAATCATAGCTCAGAAGTTTAGGATCTAAACACGAAGCCGAGAGGAGTTCGGCAGCAAACGAATGTGGCACAATCTGGGACCTCACAAAGGATATCTTCTCAGGCCCCGTCGAAACGTTTGACTGTACAATAGCATCTTCACATTGTCTTATGAACTCAGCCGCCCTATAATGAGGGTCTATCCCTGAAAAAGGCACCACAGTTGGGTTTTGATGCAGTAATGTTATCCTATTACCCATTGGCTCAGATGAGCTTACCGGACTGAGAAACGAAGGCCTCGATTTAGACATGGTGGGAGATAACTTTGTCCCACTTCTTAAAATCATATGAAAATACTAACACCAAACAAATACAACACTCTAACGTAAGCATGAAATAATGTAAAAAAAATATATATATAGTGAATCACACGGACAATGACATAATTTACAGAAACACAAGCATTGACACTACCAATGCCATACATAGACCACTAGGAAGAAAATTATATTACGACCGTAATGAAACACACACGTCGCAGGCGACGAAGGTCGTCCGGGGTAACATTAAGGGACGCGAACGTCACCACAAAAACCTATGTAATTCATACAAACATAGATTGTGTAATGCATACAAACATAAGCATTGGAAAACAGAACCAATGCAATACATAAAACAATAATGTAATAATACGTAAGTAAATATACGTAAATAAACACGCGTCGCCAAGCAACGACAGTTCAACATTCAAAATAAAGCATACAATACAAACATAAGCATTGGAAAACAGAACCAATGCTATACATAAATCAATATTGTAATAATACATAAGTACATATACGTAATTAAACACGCGTCGCCAAGCGACGACAGTTCAACATTCAAAGTAAAGCCACGCCAATGACGTCACGGTTTCGAGCAGGGAAGCGTCACTTAACCGGTCTTCACAGATTTAACTTTGGCTTCTCCTGGAGCAAATAAACTGTCTAATTCAACATCCAGGCGCAATTTCCGCTGAGGGTACCCACGGAGCAATAACCAGGACAGGCGACGATGATGTCCAAATATAGCAGGGAAGAAAAAAATAACTTGCCGGCATACGGCCTGCGCCGAAATACAACCAAAGACACAGTGTCCAGAGCACTATAATGTCTATAAATATGTAAGGTCACTGAAAATACCTGAGCTGTAACGAAAAAAATGGGGAGAAAACACAATACGAGCCACCAACCGATACGCACACTAGCCGGCAATTCAAAGTCACTAATTGTACTAGTCTTTGTAATAAATTGAGTCACTAGAAAAATCCCACCGCTGCCACCAAATGTTCTGGGTGGCTAATGAAACTAAGGAGGCACAGTTTAACATATAATATAAAGACAATTGGCACGAACACAATGGACAAACGTCCGGTTGTTGCAGACGTCGCTAGATAAACTGACGCTACTGTTCCCGCCAATTTCTCTCTACCCACGCCTTGCGGGCATTTGATGAAAATAATAAATACAGCATTTAGATTATATATACAGAACACACAGAATATAATACAATATGAATATATATATACATCGTGCCAACATACGACCACAACCATAAGGGCTGTATCGCGACCTATGGGTTAGTCCGGATGTACTGTAGGGGATGGGTTACTAAGATTGAATTATATATATATATATATATATATACATATATATATATGTATATGTATATATATACATATACATGTATATATATGTATATGTATATATATATATATGTATATATATATATACATATATATATGTATATATATACATATA
>NW_027467726.1:50000-52500 GCF_046742065.1 Oratosquilla oratoria
GAAGGACAAAATATAATTTTAGGAAGGGATACCAGACAGAATGTCAATGAAGGCCAAAATATCAAGATAGGATGTAATGACAGTGGAAGACAAAAGATCACGATGGGATGTAATTATAGTGGAAGAAAAAATATATACTTTAATGCTCGTAGTATTAGGAACAAATATCAAGAAATACAGGCGTATGTCAAAAGCGAAAATCCCTATATGATAGGAATAACTGAGACATGGTTAAATGGTACAGAGTTCGAAGCTGAATTTAATATTGCGGGATTTAAACACTTTCATCAGGATAGAAACCACAAGAAAGGTGGGGGTGTTCTATTGTACGTTAGAAACAATGTTCATGCTTGTGTTTTAGAGAAAGTGAAACAGGATGCATATGATAGTTTGTGGGTTGAATTAACCCAAACAAATGGACAAAAAATGAATATAGGTGTAATATATAAAGACATTATCATTAGCAGACGACAAACTGTTATTTCAAGAACTGTCTAGTTTCTGCAACCGGGATTTATTGATAATGGGTGATTTCAATTTTACTGACATTGATTGGATGACCCTTGAACATGGCCATATAGGTAGTCGCTTGATTGATTTTCTTGGTGACAATTACTTAATTCAGCATGTAAAAGAGCCCACAAGATATGGAAACTTACTCGATCTTTTGATCACTAGCCGCGAAAGCATGGTAACTGATGTAGAAGTCGGTGAATCTGTTGCAAATAGCGATCACAACTTAGTTAGATTCAAACTCCTAAACAATTTTAGAATAGATACTTGTGTTTCTAAAATACCCGATTTCAGTAAAGCTCAGTTCATAGGACTACGTCAGGAGCTTCAGCTTACAGATTGGGAGGCAAAATTAAACGAAAGACCTGTAGATCAGATGTGGGAAATATTTCAAAATACGCTCACTAAGATGATTCAAACTTACATTCCTTTTAAGGACAGACGTCCCCCAAATCAGGCTCGCCCAAAGTGGCTGAAAAAAGTATTGCTAAAAAGAGACAGGCTTATAAGAAATATAAGTGCTCGGGTGCATCTAATGACTATGAAAATTATGTATCAATACAGAGAGATTTAAAAAAGACAATAAGGAAAAGAAAACGACAATACGAAATGAACATCGCTGATATATCCAAAGAGAATCCCAAAGAATTCTATAGTTACATAAGAGATAAAAAGGTTGTTAGGAATCACATTGGTCCACTATTATCTGCTGACGGTCAACTTGAATATTCAAATGAAGGAATGTGTAATATCTTAAACAATTATTTTAGCTCGGTATTCGTAAACAAAACACCTCAAAGTGAATTCCAAACTGAAACCTGTGAAAAGTCTGGGGTAAACTTACTCACTACGGTAAATATAACAAAAGAAAAAATTAAAAGGTGTATAGACAAACTCAAAGTTAATAAAACACCAGGGCCTGACGGTTGGCATCCAAGAATCTTAAAGGAAATGAAAAATGAGATTGTTGTTCCATTAGAAATTATTTTCAAGAAATCCATCATATCCGGAGATGTCCCAAGAGAATGGAAGCTAGCTAACGTTACTCCCATATAAAAAGTTGACAAAAAGAAACCAAATAACTATAGGCCTACAAGTCTGACTTCAATCGTAGGAAAAATAATGGAAACTATCATCAGAGATGCTATCGAACATCATTTAGAAAGTAACCGTTTGATAAATGATAGCCAGCATGGTTTCAGACGGAAACGTTCTTGCGTGACTAACTTACTCGAATTCTACAACACAGTTATCTCGAATTATGACGAAAGAAACAATATAGATTTAATATATCTAGACTTTGCAAAAGCTTTTGATACAGTCCCACACGAAAGACTACTTACTAAATTAGCTTTACATGGAATAAGTGGTAGCCTATTAGGTTGGACTAGTAATTGGTTGAATGGTCGAAAACAGGGAGTTGTTTTAAATGGAATAACTTCTGGATGGAAAAGTGTTGCAAGTGGAGTTCCTCAGGGTTCCGTTCTTGGGCCACTTCTATTCATAGTATATATAAATGATATAGACCATGGACTAAAATCTACTGTTTCCAAATTTGCTAATGATACAAAACTGTGCGGAGTGGCAAATGATCACTCAAACCAATTAGATATTCAAGTAGATTTAGATCAATTACAGCAATGGTCTGAAAAGTGGCTAATGAAATTTAACACAAGTAAATGCAAGGTAATGCACATAGGTAAAAATAACAGTAAGTACGATTACAAGTTATTTGGAAATTCGTTAACAAAAGTGGATAGTGAAAAAGATCTCGGCGTAATTATCAGTAACGACCTCAAATCATCCAAGCAGTGTATTTCAGCCTCTGAGAAAGCAAATAAGATTCTGGGACTGATTGCGCGATCTTTTGATTTCAAAAGTCCATCACTCATTAACAAGCTATATAAATCGTTAGTTCGTCCACATTTGAAATATGCTGTTTCCGTATGGTCACCGAATCTCACTAAAGACATTGACAGACTGGAAA
>NW_027467726.1:57500-62500 GCF_046742065.1 Oratosquilla oratoria
GTTGGAAATCCAGTTGAACCAACTAAGTGTGTTTGCGTGTGCGTGTTTACGTATGTGCGTGTTCACGTGAGTGTGTGTGATTCTGTATGTATGTTTGTGTGGAAGTGTGTTTACGTGTGTTTTTCTATACGTGTCTGTGTGTATATGTGCTTGCATGTGGTTTTGTATGTATATTTGTGTGTGTGTATGTTTGTGTTCCACAACAATAACAAAAGTAACATTAGTAGTTCAGCATACTTCAAAAGCTTACCCAAACAAAGACGCAATATCTCAGATGTATGGTTGATACAGTTAATTAAGTTTTTCATCTTCTCTTTCCTAATTAGGATAAATCAGACAAAAGCCCACCATCTCCCACCTCCCACCTCACCCCCACCCTCCAGGAAGACAATTAGACCACGTGATTAATCATATCAATTACATTTGAGGCGTTATTGTATAGTACCATATAGATACAGCCACTTTATCATCACCACAATAGCAAACAACTCATATACATGAATTAGTGCATTATACGTTAATGCAACTTTACAATGGCTGACCCACAACTTAACAGAAGCAAGTAAATATGTCTTAAGTAATAAATATTTTCAAAGTACTCTCCTTCCATTAGAAAAAACGAATAATTATTTTTAACTCAAACCCTAATACAAGACATAGTTAACATAACACGGGTCAGAACTCCATGTCTTCAACATAGCCAATTTCACGATCACTATTGAGTCAGATCACCGTCCATGGGGTTATAGAATTATTAAATTACAATGAAGTTGTACTGATAAAACATATCAACAGGAAACATATTGGTTCATAACTAGCCAAGGCATACATGTATATATATATATATATATATATATATATATATATATATATGTATATATATATATATATATACGTATATACATATGTATATATATATGTATATACATCTGTATATATATATGTATATATATATGTATATATCTATGTATATATATATATATATATATATCTATATATATGTAAGGGAAAATCGCCACTTAATCTTCTAAACAACCAGCCCTCTTAAATAATGCACTATTCTGAGTGCGCTTCGAAGCCTTACTTGAAACGAGCTGCCACGTATGACGACCGAGGTTACGTGCGTCCCGGACAGACATGGGTTTATCAGAGAGAACTTGGTGACTGCACCTGGTCCACTACTACTCCTCCCCTCTCTCCACTCTAAAACTGGCGTGTTACACCGACTGGACGTCGTTTGTCTCCAACTTTGCCTTCCGCTCTGCCAGAGTCGTCATCGCTCAGCTCCAAAAACCTGATCTTCTACTGAAGCTTTCTACAAGTAATTTAAGTGTTTACTGTAGAGTCAATCCGAGTGAGCTACGACCAAACTGGCCTAAGGTGAAACAGTTGGTGTTGTTTTTCCTGAAATTGATTTGATAGTGCATTGCGGAAGGACCAGAATTATAAACTTCCAGTGCAATCCTGTGTTTTCTTACTTGTCCTACGAATCTATACACGAACCGAGAGTTCTGAAGCAGGCGGTGGTGGTCCGCACCTAGTTTCAGAACTAAAGGACCTAATTGGTCCTTTACATGTGGCGACCTTGCCAGGACTGTAGACTCGTAACGACTCGTAAGGTTGGTGATTTGCCTGTTGGCACCTTGAACATGCAAACCGTTCATTTGAATTTGTTTAGAGTGATTTCCGTCGTCTTGACACTTGCTCGACTGTGGTCGAGGCACCTTGAGCGTGCAAATTGTCCGTTTAAATTGTCGTTTCGAGTGGTTTCTGCCATCTTGGCATTTTGCTCGTCTATGGTTGTGGCACTTTAAGCGTGCAAACTGTCCATTTAAGTTGTTTGTCTTTCAGAGTGATTCTAGGCACTTCGCTCAACTGTGGTCGTGTAACCGTGGCTTAGGTGCGACACCCCCCCCCCCCACTTGGTCAGACCACGTAGTACTGTAGCAACGGAAGCAAAAAGCTCTAGTTACTACGTCATTTTTTTTAGTCAGTAGGGTGTTGTTTAGGACAACTAGTCCTTTCGTCAGCTGGACGACCATAGTCTGTTCCGTATTGAAATTTTGGTGTATTTATATTTCGTTAACTTTAGATACACAACTTTTCCTCTGTACTGGACCTTAAGTTGTGCTGTTTATTTGATTATTGTCTTAGTATTTTGTTGATCGTAGCCATACTCCCAAGAATGTCTAAGTTTACTTCTATCGAAGAACTCAAGGCCCAGGCCGAGTCCATCGGTTTAAAAGGTGACGATATTGGCCGCTTTGTTTTAAATCAACAGGCATTTCAAAGAGATAAGGAACAGCGAGAACACGAAAGGGAACAGCGAGTACACGAAGAGAAAGAAAAGAGGGAACAGCGAGAACACGAAGAGAAAGAAAAGAGAGAACAGCGAGAACACGAAGAGAAAGAAAAGAGGGAACAGCGAGAACACGAAAGGGAACAGCGAGAGCACGAAGAGAAGGAAAAGAGGGAACAGCAAGAACACGAAGAAAAGATGGCTAAATTACAACATGAAAAGGAAATTGAGCTTGCCAAACTTGCACCCGACTCCTGTAACCAGCCTTCTAGCCAGGACATCTTCGTCAAGCGGACCAACCTCACCACGTACCACGAAGGAGAAGACAGTGGTTCGAAAGGGTGGCAAACCTGCTCCAAGTTGAGGAAGATTCGCTTGCCGCCAGGTTGGGCAGCACATTAACAGGTAAGGCTGCTGAATTGTATTCTACGTTTGATTTGGCAACGATAAGCAATTTTTCCCTCCCTAAGCATGCATTGCTCACAGGATTTGACAAGACTCCCGAACGCTATAGATTGGACTTCAGGAACGATAAGATTCGCGTCGGGGAAAATTACCGACAATTTGCTATCCGTCTACGACAGCTATTCGACAACTGGCTGGAGGCGTGCAAGGTCCCCAAGACATTCGAAGCTCTAAGACAATTTGTTGTCTTAGATCAGTTCCTTGCTTCTCTAATTCCAGATATACGCCTCTTTATCAAGGAACAGAGTGTAACTTCCCTAGAATCGGCGGTGGCAAAAGCGGATGATTGGGCATCCGCCCATAAGGCCTATCCAAAGCCGAATACTAACTATGCTTCCGGTAAGACTTCTTTTCCTCGTAGAAAAACTAATGTGGTCGAATCTTAACCTCCCCCTAGCCATGGCTCAAACCATCAAGATACAAAAGGCGGTGCCTTCCGTACGCCCATGAGGTGTGTCAACTGCGGTGAAGAAAGACATCATCGATCTCGTTGTCCAAAGAATCCCCGTGCATTCAAAGACAAAGAAGCCCAATCTCAATTCAAGGTAGGATTTTGCGTGAGTAACAGGACCACCCCATGTTTCACCGTTGCAGGAACTATCAATGGCTCTTGGACTTCTACCATAGTCAGGGACACTGGATGCAACTGTGTCCTGGTCTCCGAAGAAGCTGTCCCAGACGCAGATGTGTCCCTGTGCCCAAAGGTATCTGTGGCAGACTTTTTGGGACGAGTTAACGAGTTTCCTGTTGTCCACTGCCATATACACTGTCCATACTACGAGGGATGGGTTGACGCAGTCAGAGCCCCTATGAAGTGCGCAAGCGTCTTGATCGGCAACGTTCCTGGGGCACGGGATCCTAGTAAACCTGACCCCTTCCCTTTCAAGCCCCATGCTAGCTCTTTAGACACTACTACACATTCAAGTCTTCCTACAGGCATGCAAACATCCATTGCCGCCGCTGCCCCTATCACGAAGACGGTCCCACCTCTTACATTAACTCAAGAGTCCACTTTCCAGATCAACGCTGTCGAGACTCGCAGGTCCAAGATGAAGAGAGTTCATCCTCTTCAGATGCCTGCCCTTCAACCCCTGTCCGTTACCCCTGAAGAATTCTGTATTCTACAGGAATCCTGTCCCACTCCTGCTGGATTGTGGGATAAAACAAAATCTGAGGAGATAGATCAGACGAAGAATGGTTCCTCCTTCCAGTATCTCAAGATAGATGGTTTGCTGTACCGAAAATGCGTATTATCTACGCATGTTGAAAAGGTGGGTAAACTCGCCCTTGTTGTCCCGAAAAAGTGCCGACCTATAATTTTGTCTGTTGGCCATGAAAATCCATTAGCGGGACACTTTTCTCAAAGAAAAACTGCTATGAAGATAGCAGACAAGTTTTTCTGGCCAGGGATGGCAGTAGATATTCGTGATTTCTGCCGCTCGTGTGACATCTGCCAACGAATGTCGAGTAAGGGGAGAGTCAGACCTGTACCTCTACACCCTCTACCTATTATTACTGAACCTTTCTCCAGGGTAGCCATCGACTTGGTCGGTCCACTATCCCCACCTTCTGCAGAGGGACATCGTTACATTCTCACCCTCATTGACTTCGCCACGGGCTTCCCAGAGGCAGTTCCATTGAAGGAGGTCGATTCCATCTCTGTAGCCGAAGTACTCCTCACCATCTTCTCCAGAGTTGGCATTCCCCGAGAAATATTGTCTGACCAGGGAACACAGTTTACTTCACAACTAATGGCAGAATTGCATAAGCTCCTGGGTGTCAAGCCATCATTTACCACGCCTTTCCATCCGAGTGGGAACGGCCGCGTTGAGAGACTCCACGGTCCCTTGAAAGCTGCACTACGCAAAATGTGTACTGAAAAACCCCGAGATTGGCATCGGTATCTTGTCCCTACTTTGTTTGCCCTCAGAGAGATCCCCAGCGATCGGACCGGATTTTTTGCTTTTGAACTTCTGTATGGAAGAACTGTAAGAGGGCCCCTCTCGGTACTTCGGGACTTGTGGGAGGACCGCAGAATTAAGGATGACGACCGCTCCACCTTCAGCTACGTCATCGAACTCCAAGACAAACTGGCAGAATCGGCTAAGATTGCTGCCCAAAACGCCGACGTTAGTACTGCCCGATACAAAGCTTATTTCGACGTCAGGTCCCAAGATCGCAAATTTCAACCCGGTGATGAAGTACTAATTTTGTTACCCAGCGATAAGAGTAAACT
>NW_027467726.1:67500-117500 GCF_046742065.1 Oratosquilla oratoria
CATAAGCCTTTTCCAGATCCATAAAAGCCCAAAAAACATCCTTCCCCTTTCCTATAGCTTTCTCACATATCTGTCTTACCACAAAGATCTGATCTACACAACCTCTACCCGTCCTAAATCCACACTGTTCCTCACCAATTACTCCTTCTGTTCCTCTCCTAATCCTCTCAATTAAGATTCTCCCATAAGCCTTCCCTACTACACTCAACAGGCTAATCCCTCTGAAATTACTACATTCACACTTGTCCCCTTTTCCCTTGTAAAGAGGAACTATACAGGCACTACTCCAGTCCTCCGGTACTCTACCCTCTCTCCAGCAAACATTAAATAATCTCACCAACCAGTCCACCATCACTGAACCTCCCTTTTTCAGACATTCTGCATGACATCCATCCAGACCAGGTGCCTTACCTGCTTTCATCATCTTTACAACTGCCTTGTTGAAGTCAACAGCTGCGATAGCATTATTATGCTTGTAGAAATGTTTTTCTAAGTTGCGCACCAACGTGCGGTCGTCTGGAAGCAGGTTCTTAAGCAGATTGCTGAAGTCCATGGTGTATATCTCTCGAGACGTCTTTCGGCCTTAACTGGCCATCTTCAGGAGGTGTGGGCTGGTCAAATTGATGACGGAGAATGAATCGAAGTGGCTGTGGGACGGTATATAGCGGTGTGGAGTGGATCACCGGGCAGTGCCCGGGACGGGGCGTCAGCCAATCAGCGCACGGGAATCATTCTCTGCCTTCTGGTTGGTAAAGACATTTCAGGCTGTTGTTGGATGTTGATAGCGGGCTTTTGGTTGAAAATGAGCACCGCTTCTGTCATTCTTAGTCGTCTGGTGTCGTTGTTTCTCTCGATGATGGTGGTGTTGTTTTCCATGTGGTGCCTTTTGAGTACGAGCCCATGTTCGTAGAGGTAATGCCTCCTTATGGCGCCGTCCTGCAAATGGGCTGAGATCCTCTTCGACAGTGTTGTGGTGGTTACGCCGATGTACTTGGAGTTAGGGCGACTGCAGTTGCCACTGGAGCATGTGTGTTCGTACACGGTATTCACCTCTTGCATATCACTAGTCTTGGGTAGGCAGCTGTTCTTTATGACCAAGTTGGATGTCTTGCATGTCTTGTAGTAGATGACGAGGTCAATTTTTAAAGCCGGGTCGGTAGGGGTGACATTTTTGTAGATTATATTTCTGAGGGCTTTTTCGTCATCCTTATAGGCTGAAGACATAGTACCCTTGTAAAAGAGTTTTAAATTTTGTGTAGCTAAATGTTGTTCCTGTTGACGCATAAAGTTGTCTAGTCGATGTTGTATGACGTTATTTATTTCTGCCAAAGGATAGTTGTTGTTGGTAAGAAGAATGGTGATTCTTTTAAGTTCCGCGTTTGTAGCTGTCCATGTTGAGCAGTGGGAGAGGGCTCTTTTGACGAAGGCGTTGATGACGCTGCGCCGATATCGCTCAGGACACTCACTAGCACCATTAAGGCAGAAACCAAGATTGGTAGATTTGGTATAAACCTCTGTAGAGAATGAAGTGGTTTCACGACGGACCAAAATGTCAAGAAAAGGAAGCTTGTTGTTCTCTTCAATCTCGTGGGTGAAGTTGAGACAGGAGTTTGTTTTAAACTTGGAAATCAAGTTTATGACTTCTTCTTCCGCGTCAGCGCTAATGAAAATATCGTCCACGTACCTGGCGTAGATTTCTGGCTTTGGATGTTGCTGCTGCCAGAATATCTCTTCTTCTATATGTCCCATATAGAAATTGGCGAAGAGCACTCCCAGGGGTGACCCCATGGCAACGCCGTCGCTTTGTACGTACATATTGCCGTCGGGCCCATAGAAGGGAACTTCTTTGGTGCATGCCTGTAATAGCAGACGAAGCGTTTTTTCAGGGATTGCAATTTTCTGCTCCGGATGGTATAATCGTTGGCATATGAAGTCGATAGTATCGTCAATACCGACATTCGTAAAAAGACTTTCAACGTCCGTCGATGCCATGATGTTGGAGGGGCGGGCCGTCTTCAGGATGTCAAGAAATTCTTCTGAAGATTTCAAGCTGAAGGAGGCGGGGACAAACGGAGAAATCAGTGCGTTGAGGCGCTTGGCGAGCTTGTAGGTGACTGAAGGTGTCTGGCTGATGATTGGGCGGAGGGGATGGCCATTCTTGTGGGTCTTCACATTGCCATAAGCGTAGCCAAGCTTATGATCACCTTCTATCAAGGGGAGCTTTGTAGTGCTGGAGCTGTTATTTTCACGGATTAGGCGGTTGAGCTTTGTCTTGATGTCATTGGTGGGATTTCTGGAGATTCTTTTGAATTTGGTGGTGTCGTTCAGGATGGAAGCCATTTTGGAAAGATAGTCTTCTTTGTTGAGAATAACGAAAGTGGAAGACTTGTCCGCAGGACGGCGCCATAAGGAGGCATTACCTCTACGAACATGGGCTCGTACTCAAAAGGCACCACATGGAAAACAACACCACCATCATCGAGAGAAACAACGACACCAGACGACTAAGAATGACAGAAGCGGTGCTCATTTTCAACCAAAAGCCCGCTATCAACATCCAACAACAGCCTGAAATGTCTTTACCAACCAGAAGGCAGAGAATGATTCCCGTGCGCTGATTGGCTGACGCCCCGTCCCGGGCACTGCCCGGTGATCCACTCCACACCGCTATATACCGTCCCACAGCCACTTCGATTCATTCTCCGTCATCAATTTGACCAGCCCACACCTCCTGAAGATGGCCAGTTAAGGCCGAAAGACGTCTCGAGAGATATACACCATGGACTTCAGCAATCTGCTTAAGAACCTGCTTCCAGACGACCGCACGTTGGTGCGCAACTTAGAAAAACATTTCTACAAGCATAATAATGCTATCGCAGCTGTTGACTTCAACAACGCATGCATCATAAATGGCCTCCTTCCAAAATATATATATATATATATATATATATATATGTATATGTATATGTATATGTATTTGTATGTAAGTGGCAATTGCCGACTAGCCTATCGAAACAAAGACCATGTGAGGACGGAGCCTTTATTAGAACGACGTTTCGCTTGTTACAGCTTTTTCAAGAACAAATTCGTAATAAACATGACTGAGCTTAAATAAGAAGAACTGAGGGAACGGGGGGGAGGGAGGGAGGGAATAGAGAATACGAGGTAGAGGGGTGGGGGTCAATGAATATTAGGAATGGTTAAAGAGATGGTGGACCAAATGTCTGGGAACAGGAAAATTTAATGGTAAAATGGATGAATTGGCTAGGTGAAGGACATTGGTTCACAATCAAGGAACAAAAAGAAGAAGAGTGCGCTATTGCACACTGAGGGTGGACAACGACTTTGAGAGGAAAGAAAGGGGGTTTTGGAGGGCAACTAGGGGTAGCTTAAAATCTTGTCGGCAATGGGTATTAAAGAAGTTAGGCGGGGTGAGATATTGAACATGCCCGTTTTGTTTGAATCGTGTTGGTTCCTTGTAAAATGACTGCTTCCAAACATTTTCTGCGGATTTTGTCTGGCTCACGTACCAGAAATTCTGCATTCTCCCAGTCCATGAAATTGCTGCTCCTGTTTCTGTGTGCAACACACGCGTTGGTGGTGACATCATGGCGGACATTGTGTCGGTGTTCTCGATCCGGGTTTTTAGATCTCGTGATGTTTCCCCAATGTAGGATTTTTCATACCGCGAGCACAGAATCCGATAAACACCGGCTTTTATTGTCCGGCGTTTTGCCGATGTTTATTCTCGTCCTCGTGATGTCTTTAACTACCCTACTGATGTGGCATACTACTTTCAAGTTGGTGGTTTTTAAAATACGAGTCAGGTTGAAGGCGACGTCGCTGGCTGCTGTCTACTGCCTTCCAGAATCTTAATGGTCTGTTTTCTGCATCTGTCTACAAGGAAATCTGGAAATTTCAAATTCAAGAAAGTTTCCCTGATATACCAGCACTCCTCTTCGAAGTATTCTTCACTATAAATTCTGAGTGCCCTAAGGAATAAGCCTATCAATATACCTTTCTTGACCTTGATGTTATGGTGGGAGAAGAAATTGGTTAGATCGATTTTGTTAGTGGGTTTTTCTGTATATTTTAAATTTCGGCTGGTTAGCATGTATTGAGATGTGTGTGTCTAAGAAAGGAAGGGAATAGTTAATTTATTCTTCTGGGGAAAACTGAATGGTTAGCTCTACCTCATTCTTATTTAATCTCAGTCATGTGTACTGCGACTATGTACTTGTACAGCCGCGACAAGTCACGTGTCAGGGAACGTGACTGATGTTCATGACCTGACGCTTCTCTGCCAGCGCGACCCTGCTTGACCCAACCTAACCCAGTGCAATTGACTAATTACGCACCACGGGTAACTTGCCCACGCAATATATATATCGGCTTCCGCCGCATGTAAAATCAGTTCACTTGTACCTTACAATAAAGGAGACGAACTCACAATGGACCCATCTACCGTCGCCACCCCCGACGCCACCCCCGACGCCCCGCTGCCCGCTACCAGCACCGTCAACGCCGTCTCCTTGAAGCTGCCGTCTTTTTCTATGGTCGACGCCCCCTCCTGGTTTCGACGAACGGAGATTCAGTTCCGCCTGCGCAATATCAGCGCGTCCCAAACGAAGACAGACTATGTTCTCGAGGCGATCCCCGAGGATGTGTTCCCATTCATCTCCCAATGGCTTGATCAACACGACGGCGTTACCTAGTATGACGTTCTGAAACAGTACCTGCTTCAGGAATTCACGCCGTCAGCAGCCTCCAGAGCCCCAAAAATCCTCCAACTCTCCCAACAGCCACTGGGGGACATTAAACCAAGTACAGCATACCTCAAGATGATGTCCATCGCCCGCCTCCCACCCACAGCCAACGGAACCATCAGGAACGTCGATATGCTTCGTCAATTGTGGCTCATGCGCCTCCCAGCGCCCGTCCGATCCGCCCTTGGCAACGCCGAGGAAATGACCACCGACAAAGTTTCACGGAAGGCGGACCATCTCGCCGATGCCCACGCCGCCGCAGCAAGAAGTCAGGATGTCTGTGCTACGGACGACATCACGGACGAAATCTTCTCCGCAGCGGCATCGCCAGCCAACAGGCGCCAACAACACCAGCAAAGGCAGCGGCGCCGGACCACCCCCGCTCTGCACCTGTGCTACTACCACACAAGATTCGGTGCCTTCGCCAAGAAATGCCAACCAGGATGTACCTGGTCAAAAAACGCCTAAATGGGTCACCGTCCATCACGGTGGGCCCTACAGGCGCAACGGGCCTCTACATTAACGACAAGGCCTCTAAACGTCAACTTCTATCACCGTTTCCTCCCTAACATCGCTCAAACGCTGCACCCACTTTATAACGCCCTTCACGGAAAACCGAAGGACCTCCTGTGGAAACCCGCCATAGAAGCTGCCTTCGTCAACGCCAAAAAAAAAGACCTTGCCCATGCCACCACCCTCTCCTTGCCTGCAACAGGTGCCCAGTTACAACTGTCAACGGACGCCAGCAATGTTGCCATAGGGGGTGTGCTCGAACAAACCCTCAGTGGCAGACCTACACCCCTCGATTTTTCCTCAGCAGGAAACTCTCCAAGGCCGAGCTCAACTACAGCACCTTCGACAGAGAGCTCCTCGCCATCCACCACGCCGTCCACCACTTTCGCCATTTCCTCGAGGGCTCCTCATTTATCATCAACACCGACCATCAACCTCTGGTGCACGCCTTCACAAAACAACAGGACGCTTGGTCTGCCAGACAGCGCCGCCACCTCTCCGCCATCGCCAAGTTCAATTGCACCATCAGGCGCGTCCCCGGTACAAACAACCCCGTCGCAGACAACCTCTCCGGAATAGCCATCGACGCAGTTCAACTCGTCCTCGACTACGCAGCTATTGCCAGAGAGCAACGGGAGGATCCTGAAACACTTGCCTACAGGACATCCATCATATCCCTTAGTGGCAAGACGTCCCTTTTCACGACAACCACACCATCCTCTACGACATCAGTACCGGCCGCCCACGACCCCTCATCCCAGCTGCCCTCCGACGTCAAGTGTTCAATTTAATACACGGCCTGTCTCACCCTTCAGGGCGCGTCACTGCGAAGCCCCTGAAGCAGAAATTCATCTGACACAGCATCTCCAAGGACGCAAAGGAGTGGGCCAGATCCTGCATTGCCTGCCAGCAAAGCAAAATTCATCGCCACACTGAATCAGGCATCGGATCGTTCCATCAGCCCCGACGACGCTTCGCACACATTCATGTCGACGTCGTCGGCCCACTCCCCCTGTCGGAAGGCCATTGTTACCTCTTCACCACCATCGATAGATCGACCCGCTGGTTGGAGGTCATCCCCATGAAGGATAGTACCGCCTCATCCTGCACTACAGCATTTCTCAGTGGATAGATAGCCAGATTTGGCCTCCCGGAACACGTCACCTCCGACCGAGGAACTTGCTTCACATCGCGGCTGTGGCACTCTCTCGCTGAACTCCTGGGTGCTACAGTCCACCACACTACCTCCTACAACCCCGCAGCCAACGGCATGGTCGAGCGAACCCACCGCTCACTCAAAGCATCTCTTATGGCATGCTGCAACAACGGCTCCTGGCTACCCCAGCTACCATGGATACTCCTTGGCCTTCGGACAGCCATCAAGGACGACCTCAACGTGTCTCCAGCAGAGATGGTCTTCGGCCAAACCCTCGTCGTGCCCGCAGAATTCTTCCCTCCACAGGAGTCTCCCGAGAGCCTGCAACAGCTTCGACGCACTGTCGGCAAATTTGCCCCATGCGTGCCCACACATCACCGGGAGGTGAAGGAATACCTCCCAAAACACCTCCACACCTCGATGCATGTTTTCCTGAGGACGGATGCTCACACCCCACCACTCACCCGTCTCTACACTGGCCCCCATCTTGTCCTTGAACGTAAAGACAAGACCTTCTGCATCTCCATCTCCGGCAGGCCAGAATGGGTTTCCATCGACCGCCTAAAACCTGCACACCTCGACACTCCGCCCACCAAATTCTCACGAGCAGGACGCCCCCTTAAGCCGAGGCAAATTTAAGAGGGGAGTATTGTACAGCCGCTACAAGTCACGTGGTAGGGAACGTGACTGATGTCCACGACTTGACCCTTCTCTGCCAGCGCGACCCTGCTTGACCCGACTTAACCCAGTGCAATTAACTAATTACGCACCGCGGGTAACTTGCCCACGCAGTATATATATCGGTTTCCGCCGCATGTGAAATCAGTTCACTCGCACCTTACAATAAAGGAGACGAACTCACCAAAACCTCTTTCTCTTCACCAATTGTAGCATCGCTACATACTTGAAAAAATTGTAGGAACAACCGAAACGTCGTAGTGAAAAAGGTGTTTATTTCGATGTATGTGTATATGCATGTGTATGTATATTTATATATAATACTGATATATAAGACATAAAATAAAAGCTGAGATCAGATTAAACAAAACAAAAAAATATGATAAATTAGGATTAAACAAGATAGGATAAAATAAGATAGAAAAATAGAATAGAATACAATGAAATATAGTAAAGATAAAAATAAAAGAAATTAGAATAAAATCAAACCAAAGTGAAGTAGAAGGAAATCAACTAGGAACAAAAATAAAACTAATATGATTTAGAAAACAAAATAAAACAAGATGATTTACTCCCTAAGATGTCAGCCATACAATTGGACATAATGAACAACCAATTTAAAAAGTGGATACTGTGATTTTAGAATGCCTTCCTCTTCTTAGCAGAAATCCTAGTCAGTATAGATAGATTAACAAACTAACTACGAAAGGAGTGGAAGTAAATCAAAATGAGAGCTCTGGCAAAAGTCAAACTGACATTGGCTCGAACCTCTGAGAGCGAAACCCACTTATGTGTTACTGTTAGCCAAGATGGATGAGAACCTGTTTATTCATGATGTTCTTTTGGAACTCTGAGAGATTAAGGTACTTCATACGGTCGCCCATTATGGGAAAAGGCTTTTGGTAAAGTTTTATTGAGTTTGCTTTGTATTTGTCATTTACGCAACTAGTTTTCTTTTGTGCTTTGTTTTTCGAACATAAAACTATGGGTCAGGTTTGACCTTAGATACCTCAAATTAGAGTATCTCAACATGGCTGAAGTTCAATACTGATTGACAGAAAACAAAACTATAGCTTCACTTCTGTACGTGTAATATCGTTGTGCATTAACTATGATGTTAATTCATCTGTTTTATAAAATCACTATAATTCAACCTCCTTAATGATATCCAATACAGTACCAAGGTATATTCAGTTTGTCTTCAAATACTAAAAGTCTTTATTTGGTGTCAGATGAATGAAGATGCGGGTAAATTATCTTATATTTAGGGGTACTGAACAGAAAGAAGGTTGAGAAAATCTACCTTAAGGGAATAACTATATACAACAAAAAGACCGTGAGATAATTCACATAATGTAAACAGTGTAGTTACACGCCACTGAACCATAACAAAGCTGGTAAAAAAAACAATGATAATTACCTGTAGACAAGCTTCAAACACGTTTCTTTAGGGAAAAATCAAATTGATTCTAGCTTACGACACTGATTCACTAATAGATGGACAACAATCTAAAGCCAACAGTCTGGGGGACAGGGGAATGAAGAATATGAGTTATGACTGTGAAAAATAATAACACAAAAATAGTAAACAAAAAATTAGTTATGGGTCTTGATCCTGTGGAGCAAAATGTATAAATGGATAGATAAAAAGATAATTAGGTAAATGAGTAAAGATTTTGTAAACAAATAAATAAGAAATAGATTAGATAAATGAATAAATAAATTCATGAATAAAAAAAATTAGATACATAGCTAAACAAAAATATATAAATAGATAAAAATAGATAAATAAAGGAATAGATGAATAAATAGATAATTGAATAATCAACGTGTGTGTGTGTGTGTGTGTGTGTGTGTGTGTGTGTGTGTGTGTGTGTGTGTGTGTGTGTGTGTGTGTGTGTGTGTGTGTGTGTGTGTGTGTGTGTGTGTGTGTGTGTGTGTGTGTGTGTGTGTGTGTGTGTGTGTGTGTGTGTGTGTGTGTGTGTGTGTGTGTGTGTGTGTGTGTGTGTGTGTGTGTGTGTGTGTGTGTGTGTGTGTGTGTGTGTGTGTGTGTGTGTGTGTGTGTGTGCGTGCGCGCGTGTGCCACTCCATTCCGTCTGAAAATTTTTTTTACATAGGATGGCCGAGAATTATCTTACTAAATTTTTGTTGTCGGTGACAGTGGTCGAGGTATAGCTAGTTCACCCACGTGTACACACGTACTCGGTGGCGCGGTTGGTAGAGTTCCCGGCTGCCACTGCGGCTATTCGTGTTCGACTCCCGACCAGGGCTGAAATAATTTCGGTATCGCTTTCCTGCGGGTCGTTACTCCAACTCTCGTGGACGGGGAGGTGTGTGTGCGTGTGTGCGAGTTAGTTACGTATGAACGTATCCGTCTGAATCCATGCTGGCTACCATTTATCAAACAGTTACTTTCTAAATGATGTTCGATAGCATCTCTGATGATAGTTGCTATTTTTTTTCCTACGATTAAAGTCAAGATTATAGGCCTGTAGTTATTTAGTTTCTTTTTGTCACCTTTTTTGAATATGGGAGAAACGTTAGCTAGCTTCCATTCTCTTGGGACATCTCCGGATATGATGGATTTCTTGAAAATAATTTCTAATGGAACAACAATCTCATTTTTCATTTTCTTTAAGATTCTTGGATGCCAACCGTCAGGCCCTGGTGTTTTATTAACTGAGATTTTCTATACACCTTTTAATTTTTTCTTTTGTTATATTTACCAAAGGAGGGAGGGAGGAGGGTGGAGGGGAGTGGAATATATAGGAAATGGAATGGGTGGAGTGGTTCCTATGCCTTTTTCTTTTGTAGCTACCTCCCGTGTAGGGGGAAAAAGCCTTTGGTATGCGTATGTATATGTATGTAAGAGAGTAATTCGCTAATAGCAGCGACATCAAACCGATCATTTTTGTGACAGTTGCATGCAGGATTCGAACCCGCTGTACTCGGAAGGTAATTTACGGATGGCCGAGTACAGCGGGTTCGAATCCTGCATGCAACTGTCACAAAAATTATCGATATGTATGTAAGTTCACCCTAGACTTTTCACGGGATTCAGTTTGGAGTTCACTTTGGGGTGTTTCGTTTATTTGTTTGTTATCATTTGTCTGTTTATGATAATTTGCTTGATTTTCGTTTATTATTATTCATTTGTCAATCTATCATTATTTACTATTTACCTGTTTGTTTATTGTTTAACTATACCAATGCATTTATTTGTTTATTCTATTCATTATTAATTATATTATTATGATTTTATCTATTATTTATCTATTTATCATTATTGTAATTTTTTTTGCATCCGACCTAGTTATGGACGAAAAAGGTCTCCTGTCGGTATGCTCCTCCTTTGTAATGCTTTGTAAAGTAGTTGTTCAGTATACAACACATTCTTTCATTTGAATATTCAAGTTGACCGTCAGCAGATAATAGTGGGCCAATGTGATTCCTAATAACCCGACCACCTTAACTCAAACACGGAATATGTCAATCGTCATTTTTTCCATTTCACAAAGGAGAAACATGATGTTGATTAAAGTACAAATCGACAAATAAACAAACAAATGTAATACAAAAAAAATACAAATAAAACCTGACCCCATTACAGGTACCATTAACAGCAAAATAGGCCAAAGTACACAACTATAGAATTTTAGTTAAAAGTTTTATAAGACCTGTTTTAATTTTTTTTGTTTGTATTTTTATTGATACCGTATATTCCATAAATATTAGTTCCAAATCGACTATTGGGTTGTGAGAGAACTCGAGAGGTGAGGACAAATGTTGCACAATGTGTGTCCAGAAAGTAATGTCAGTGTTGGAAATCCAGTTGAACCAACTAAGTGTGTTTGCGTGTGCGTGTTTACGTATGTGCGTGTTCACGTGAGTGTGTGTGATTCTGTATGTATGTTTGTGTGGAAGTGTGTTTACGTGTATGTTTCTATACGTGTCTGTGTGTATATGTGCTTGCATGTGGTTTTGTATGTATATTTGTGTGTGTGTATGTTTGTGTGCCACAACAATAACAAAAGTAACATTAGTAGTTCAGCGTACTTCAAAAGCTTATCCAAACAAAGACGCAATTTCTCAGATGTATAGTTAATACAGTTAATTAAGTTTTTCATCTTCTCTTTCCTAATTAGGATAAATCAGACAAAAGCCCACCATCTCCCACCTCCCACCTCACCCCCACCCTCCAGGAAGACAATTAGACCACGTGATTAATCATATCAATTACATTTGAGGCGTTATTGTATAGTACCATATAGATACAGCCACTTTATCATCACCACAATAGCAAACAACTCATATACATGAATTAGTGCATTATACATTAATGCACCTTTACAATGGCTGACCCATAACTTAACAAAAGCAAGTAAATATGTCTTAAGTAATAAATATGTTCAAAGTACTCCCCTTCCATTAGAAAAAACGAATAATTTTTTTTAACTCAAACCCTAATACAAGACACAGTTAACATAACACGGGTCGGAACTCCATGTCTTCAACATTACCAATTTCACGATTACTACTGAGTCAGTTCACCGTCCATGGGGATATAGAATGATTAAATTACAATGAAGTTGTACTGATAAAACATACCACCAGGAAACATATTGGTTCATAACTAGCCAAAGGCATATATATACAGTATATATATATATATATATATATATATATATATATATATATATATATATATGTGTGTATGTATATATATATATATATATATATATATATATATATGTGTATATATATATGTATATATGTATGTATATATGTATGTATATGGGAATGTTTAAGACAGATTGAACATTATTTAGAAGCTCCGCTATGGGATACGAACCCTGACCCGTGCGTCGAATATCACGAGGCCAAGACGCTAGCAACCATACTACATGGTGATGGTTCAAAAGGACTGTACTAGTCCCCGACCACGCTTCACGTAACATTGGAAGATCTAGTCTCATTTTCATCTAATCCCGTATTAGGCGAGCCATGGGATACGAGCCATGGGATACGAACCCTGACCCGTGCGTCGAACGCACGGGTCAGGGTTCGTATCCCATGGCGGAGCTTCTAAAAAATGTTCAATCTGTCTTAAACATTCCCAACTTGTCGGAGGGCTCGCCTAATACGGGATTAGATGAAAATGAGACTAGATCTTCCAATGTTACGTGAAGCGTGGTCGGGGACTAGTACAGTCCTTTTGAACCATCACCATGTAGCATGGTTGCTAGCGTCTTGGCCTCGTGATATTCGACGCACGGGTCAGGGTCCGTATCCCATGGCGGAGCTTCTAAAAAATGTTCAATATATATATATATATGTGTGTGTGTGTGTGTGTGTGTGTGTGTGTGTGTGTGTGTGTGTGTGTGTGTGTGTGTGTGTGTGTGTGTGTGTGTGTGTGTGTGTGTGTGTGTGTGTGTGTGTGTGTGTGTGTGTGTGTGTGTGTGTGTGTGTATGATAATTTTTATGATAGTCGCATGTAGGATTCGAGCCCACTGCTTCAGCCACCCGTGAAATTACCTTCATACAGCCTTCATGTCACTGTCACTAGCGAATTTCTCTCACATATATATATATATATATATATATATATATATATATGTATATATATGTATATATATATATACATACATATAGATATATATGTATATATATACATATACATACATATATATATATATATATATATGTATATATATATTTATATATATATATATATATATCAACAAGAACCTACTCTGTTAGATAAGAAGAAATTAAATAGACGATATCCATATATTTCGATCGCGTACTGTGATCTTCTTCAGTGGAATTCAGAGTAGTGGAGAAAAATACATGTCTAATATACAAAGAAAGAGAAGGAACGTGGGCAGGGCTCAAGTGGGGTCTAATGCTTTGCGTGGCAAATCATCCGCCTTCACCAAAGATAGTAATAATTCATTGACTGCCCAGGTAGTAATACAGTCTGGTGACCATTGTCCATTTGAGATATTAAAATTAGGAAATTGTTTAATCAGGGAAGATTCTATGATTTTCCTTTTGAAACAACACTTTGAGTTAAAAAGTGTAGTTTCAAAAGGAAAATCATAGAATCTTCCCTGATTAAACAATTTTCTCCTGTGTGCACGGCGACTCGTATATTTAGAACATGTGGTTTCTGTATTACAAAGGATTACAAAGGCGGAGCATGCCGACAGGAGACCTTTTGTTTCATATCTAGGTCGGATGCGAAAAAAAATCATATTAATAATAAAATAATAAATAAAAACTATGATAATGTAAATAACAAATAAAATACATAAATAAATGCATAGGTATAGTTAAATAATAAACAAACAGGTAAATAGTAAATAATAATTAATTGACATATAACTAATAATAAATAAAAATCAGACAGACAAATGATAACAAAACAAAAACAAATAATATAAGATAAATTATAATCATTACAGCATCTTACTTAGGTATTTATCTAAATGATTCTTAAAGCTTCGAACTGAACTACATTGCACTACCTGTGCAGGAAGTTTATTCCATTCATTAACTACACGGTTGGCAAAGTTGTTTCTACCTACTTCCAAATTGAATCTATTTCCGGAGAGTTTAAGACCATTGTTTCTTGTCTGATTCTCATTCAATGTAAAAATTTTGTCACTTTTGATGTTGTCAATTCCCTTTAGAATTTTAAAGACCTGTATCAAGTCACTTCTGAGTCTACGCTTTTTTAGGGAAAACAGATTCATATATTTTAGCCGATTTTCGTATGATTTATTTTTGATATTTGGAATCAGTTTTGTGGCTCGCCGGTGTACTCTTTCCAATCTGTCAATGTCTTTAATGAGATTCGGTGACCATACGGAAACAGCATATTCCAAATGTGGACGAACTAACGATTTATATAGCTTGTTAATGAGTGATGGACTTTTGAAATCAAAAGATCGTGCAATCAGTCCTAGAATCTTATTTGCTTTCTCAGAGGCTGAAATACACTGCTTGGATGATTTGAGGTCGTTACTGATAATTACGCCGAGATCTTTTTCACTATCCACTTTTGTTAACGAATTTCCAAATAACTTGTAATCGTACTTACTGTTATTTTTACCTATGTGCATTACCTTGCATTTACTTGTGTTAAATTTCATTAGCCACTTTTCAGACCATTGCTGTAATTGATCTAAATCTTCTTGAATATCTAATTGGTTTGAGTGATCATTTGCCACTCCGCACAGTTTTGTATCATCAGCAAATTTGGAAACAGTAGATTTTAGTCCATGGTCTATATCATTTATATATACTATGAATAGAAGTGGCCCAAGAACGGAACCCTGAGGAACTCCACTTGCAACACTTTTCCATCCAGAAGTTTTTCCATTTAAAACAACTCTCTGTTTTCGACCATTCAACCAATTACTAGTCCAACCTAATAGGCTACCACTTATTCCATGCAAAGCTAATTTAGTAAGTAGTCTTTCGTGTGGGACGGTGTTCCATTGTATCTACTGAGGACGGGTACTGGACAGGACTCGAAACGTCGGGAATAAATTGCCTACTTCTGAGTCTAGTGTTTACTACATTTCCACCATTATGATTCCCGGACTCCAGCTTTTTTTCGTATATGTATATGTATATGTATATGTATATGTATATGTATATGTATATGTATATGTATATGTATATGTATATGTATATGAATATGTATATATATATATATATATATATGTATATGTATATGTATATCTATATGTATATGTATATGTATATATATATATATGTATATGTATATGTATATGTATATGTATATGTATATGTATATGTATTTGTATATATATATATGTATATGTATATGTATATGTATATGTATATGTATATGTATATATATGTATATGTACATGTATATGTATATGTATATGTATTTGTATATATATATATGTATATGTATATGTATATTTATATGTATATGTATATATATATATATATATATGTATATGTATATGTATATGTATATGTATATGTATATGTATATGTATTTGTATGAAAGTGGCGGTTGCCGACTAGTCTATCTAAACAAAGACCATGTGCCAAATGTGGTAAGGACTCCACCTCGTATTAGATGTTCCCATTCTACAACCTTGTATTGTACAGTTTGATGGTTTATTGTATTCGTTAACTCTTTTAAATCCATTGATTCCTTTTGATGTTTGATTAAAGCCCCAGCAGATCCAGTAGCACCCGAACTGGTATTACTTTTCAGGGCCGGGAGAACATAGTTCCTCGTTCGCCCTCACATTTCTGGCGACCTTGCCACGACTGGTGCTACAAGTGTTTGCTGGGCTCTAAGTCGCTTTGAACGCGCACTCACTGTCTGTGGCCCGGAAGTGAGTCCTCTTGTGCTTTGAGGTTTTGATTGTTTCATAGCTGTTTACGTGTGTATTAATACGTACATTACGTTGTGGCGTTTTGAAGTGGGTAAAATTGTTCCATTTGCTTTAAGCGAGTAATGTTTCTTGTCTTACAGCTTGTATTTGTTTGATGCATTTACGTCCCTTGTATTTTTGCTTCTGCTTAATTTTACTTATTTCATTTACTTTCGGTGTTATTTGATGTCCCTTGGTTGTGCAGTTTGTCTTTAGTCGTTGACACGTATCTTATTTGTTTTATTCATTGACACGTATCTTTTTCTCTTGTTCGTTAACACGTATCTTGTTTGTCTTGTATCATAATCATTGACTTGTGCCTTATTCGTTACTTATTCTCGTCAATATGATATCTGTTCAGGAGCTTAAGGAACAGGCTATAGCTTTAGGCCTCGCAGGAGGAGATATCGGCAAATACGTCATAGAACAGCAAGCTATTGAACGAGAAGAACGTGAAAAAGAGCGACGAGCCAAGAAGGAGGAAATTGAGCACAAGACCCGCTTAGCTGAAATTGAAGCGGAGAAGGCCAAGATTGAAGCAGAGAAGGCCAAGATTGAAGCAGAGAAGGAGAAGGCCAAGATTGAAGCGGAAAAGGAGCTAGAGCTAGCTCGTATCACGGCGACAAAGCAACCTACCGCGACTCCACATGATTCGGTAAGTCGTCCCCAGCTCCCTCTATTACAAGAGGGGGAAGATATTGCCTCTTACCTTAGCTGAGTTCAGACAGCTATGCCGTGAGACTGGGTACCTTACTTACGGGAAAGGCAGCTGAGTACATATCTCTCTCCCCAGAGATAACCAAGAACTATGAGCTACTGAAGAAAGCTTTATTGTCAGGTTTTAACAAGACTCCTGATGGTTACCGCGTAGACTTTCGGAATGCCAAGATTTCTCCAGGAGAAACTTTTCTTCAGTTCTCATTTCAACTAACCAGACTATTCCAGGCGTGGTTAGATTCCTCAGAGGTAGGGAATACTTTCAATGATTTGAAAGACTTTATGATACTTGACCAGTTTTTGTCTTCCCTCCATCCAGACTTGCGTGCTTTCATCAAGGAACGACGGCCCTCTACGTTAACCGAGGCCATTCGTTTGGCTGACGATTGGACGTCAGCCCACCCTAATCTTCCTCGAATATAGATGTCCCGAGTTGCAAGAAAGTCTATGTTGCCGACTACTTGGGCCGAGTAGATGCCTTTCCTCTGGTTTCTTGTTACCTTCGATGTCCTTATTACGAGGGATGGACCGACGTCGTCAGAGCACCCATCAAATTTGCTAGTGTCTTAATTGGTAACGTTCCAGGCGTTAAAGATCCTAATATATCTGAATGTTCCTCTCCAGCTGATGACTCCGCAATTCCACGCCCGACACAAACTGCTACACCCTCTCCCAAGCACCTGGTATGTGCAGTCCAGACCCGAGCCGGCAAAATGAAACGGATTCACCCCTTAGCTCTGCCTGCCCTACAACCTCTCTCGGTGACGCCCGACAACTTCAGTCTACTCCAGTCCTCGTGTGAGACACTCTCTGCCGCTAGAGCAAAAGCAGCCTCGGGAGAAATAGACCGAACGAGGAACGGGTCTACTTACCAGTTTGTCAAGACGGACGGTCTCCTCTATCGGAAATGTTTAACTTCTAATCGCCCTGATAAGGTAGGAAAGTCTACATTGGTTGTTCCCCGTGATTGTCGCCCTGTTATCCTCTCCATTGCTCATGAGAGCCCTTTAGCTGGACACTTCTCTCACCGGAAGACGGAATTAAAGGTAGCAGAACAATTTTACTGGCCTGGTATGGGAACCGACATCAGAACCTTCTGTCGGTCTTGTGACAAATGTCAACGCTTCTCAGCGAAGGGACGAGTACCACCAGTCCCATTACAACCCATGCCCATCGTCACTGAACCTTTCGCCCGTGTTGCCATAGACTTGGTTGGACCTCTTTCTCCAGCATCTTCCGATGGACACAGGTACATTCTTACCTTGATAGATTTTGCCACTGGATTTCCTGAAGCAGTTCCCTTAAAAGATATAGACTCTATTTCGGTCGCTGAGGCCTTGTTAACTATTTTCTCGAGAGTTGGTATTCCCCGGGAAATACTTTCAGACAGAGGTACCCAATTCACGTCTAATTTAATGAAGGAACTCCACCGAATGTTGGGCGTGAAACCTATCTTCACCACTCCCTTCCATCCTAGTGGAAATGGAAGGATTGAGAGACTACATGGCCCCTTGAAGGCTATTCTTCGTAAATTGTGTGCTGAGAAGCCCCGTGAATGGCACAGGTATCTAATACCAACTTTGTTTGCCCTCAGAGAACTCCCGAGCGACAGGACAGGGTTTTCAGCCTTCGAGTTATTGTACGGTCGGTCTGTTAGAGGCCCACTCACAGTTTTAAGAGATCTGTGGGAAAACCGTACCCTCCACGAGGAAGAGAGGTCCAGTTTCCAATATGTAATAGAACTACAGGAGAAGCTGGCAGAATGTTCTCAAATGGCTGCGCAACAAGCCAACATCAGCAGTTCCCGGTACAAGGCGTACTTCGATCTGAAGTCTCAAAACCGTCAATTTAAACCAGGTGATGAAGTTCTAGTACTCCTGCCTAGTGATACAAGTAAACTCCTCGTCACTTGGAATGGACCCTACAACGTATTGGAGAGACGTGGTGAAGCGAATTACGTAATAGAGACCCCTCGAGGACATAGACTTTACCATGCTAACATTTTAAAAAGATATCACCGCAGGGCCCAGGTGCAGCAATTGGAACTGATGGATGAGATTTCCGCCATAGAAGAGCTTTCCGCCCCAGGGAAAGAGAAGGTATCCATCGTTGATGAAGGGGATCCGTGTGATCTTCTTTCACAGTTGCCTTTGACACCTGACGGCATGATCCTCTCCCCTTCAACTGATAAACCTGAAGTGGGACAACTCGCCCCGGATCAGCTAGTCCAACTTCAGATTCTAATGGGTGAATATAAAGATGTTTTCTCAGACGAGCCCGGATGTACATCCACTATAACTCATGATATACAACTTACCACTACTGACAGAGTACAAGCCAAAGTGTACCCAGTGCCAATCCACCTTAGACCTGTCTTCGAGAAAGAAGTTGAAACCCTCTTCCGTCAAGGGATTATCCAACGATCCTCCTCTCCTCATTCTTCGCCTGTCGTCATGGTAAGAAAAACTGATGGATCCTATAGGATGGCCATAGATTATCGCCAACTAAACTCTGTCACAGTATTCCATGCTGAACCAACCTGCAGCATGGAAGAAGATTTGTACAAATTCTCTGGGGCTAGGTACTTTAGTGAACTGGACCTCTGCAAGGCATATTACCAAGTACCTCTTTCAGACAAAGCCAAAGCCCTAACGTCCTTTCCCACTCATCTAGGTTTGATGGAATTCTGCCGAATGCCCTTTGGTCTGGTAACGGCAAGTGCTACATACATCCGCCTGATGAGACTAGTATTAGATAATTTATCAAATGTGTGCTTTTATTTTGACAACGTCTTTGTTTTTTCCAAAAGCTGGGATAGACATCTCGAAGCTCTAAATCGCGTCTTCGAACGGCTACGGGACCACCATCTGACTGTCAAGCCTTCGAAGTGTAGATTTGGAGTTTCTTCCATCAAATACCTTGGCTTTATTTTAGATGGAACCTCTTTAAAACCTCAACATACCAAGATTGAGGCCATAACCCGCATTCCTCCACCAACCAGTAAGAAGTTACTTAGGACCTTCCTTGGTCTGATCTCCTTTTATAAGTTGTTTATTCCTCAGGCCTCCGACTACACCGGCCCCTTATCTGATCTACTACGGAAGACTAGCCCTGAACCTCTCCCCTGGACCGAAGACCTCTTGGACCGTTTCTGCCATTTGAAAGCTGCCATATCTTCTCAACCCATCTTGCGGTTGCCCGATCCTAAGCTGACTTTCGTCCTTAGGACCGATGCCTCTCTTTATGGTCTGGGGGCTGTTTTACTCCAGTATCACGATGAATGCCCACATCCCGTCGCATATGCCAGTAGGAAACTTCTGGATCGTGAGAAGAGATACTCCACCATCGAGCGTGAATGTCTTGCGGTCGTTTTCTCCATCTCCAGGTTTGATTATTATCTCCGTGGCAAAGAGTTTGTGTTAGAAGTGGATCACAAACCTCTCTTGTATTTAGCTACTTTCAAAGGAAAGAATGACCGTCTCCTTCGTTGGGCTTTGGCCCTTCAGGCCTATAAATTTAGAGTTGTCCACATTGCTGGAAAAGACAATCTAGGTGCTGACCTCCTAAGTAGATCTTAAATCCTGGCTAGGTTTTATTTTTCCTTTCATCCTCTTGAGTTACCATTAATTTTGTTTTAATCTACTCCTAGTAGATTCTTGTCCCGGGGGTGGTGTAAGGGCCCATCCCCCTTCCCCCGGCCACAAGTCAATTCATCGCGGCTGCACTGATAGTCGTTTGGCTCCCCACCTCGGCGAATCGGCTTGTTTGCGCGCCAGTACAACGAGCGAGTCGGCTTCGAACTTTTGAAGCCCGAGAAGACTGCGCCTGCGCGGAGCGGCCACGTCGGCAGTTTCAGGGGTATATATACCCCTCCTCCCCAACGTCGAATAGAACTTGGTCAGAAGACGTCCTGCGAAGACTACCCACTGCCACGCCAATCCCAAGTCTTCATTACTCCAGTCGCAGGCTACTCGACGTCGGGTCTCCTCACCTTTGCTGTTCTCAAGACATCGCCGCATCCGATTGGGCCGGAACGGTTCGTCCATACGCACCCGGACATCGCTACTGTTGTTACGATACGGAGGTGTTGAGCACCTCGTATTAGATGTTCCCATTCTACAACCTTGTATTGTACAGTTTGATGGTTTATTGTATTCGTTAACTCTTTTAAATCCATTGATTCCTTTTGATGTTTGATTAAAGCCCCAGCAGATCCAGTAGCACCCGAACTGGTATTACTTTTCAGGGCCGGGAGAACATAGTTCCTCGTTTGCCCTCACAGACTCGTTGAGAAACGGCAACGACGCATGACAACAAACTTTCGCGCTGACTATTTATGCAGATTCGATCAAGGGCCCGAACCACGGTCAATCCGCGTCACGAAGGCCCTGGCATTGCCGCTCGCCAGCATAATTACAAAGTCGCCCGGCAACTGCCGTAATAACAATATCAAGGGAGGTGAGAAGCACATCGAAGAAGCTGAGTCGTAGAGGTGGTATAGGAAAGATTTGAGGAAGGCACCAAAAAGTAGGGATAATATGAATTAAAAGCGATCAGCTTTTTTTTTTTTTTTTTTTTTTTTTTTTTTTTTTTTTTTTTTTTGAGTGGAGACTAGTCTGCAATGATGAAAATTTGACTTCAGTAGTTTTGTTCTGTTGAATGCCAGAGGATTCTATTCGGTGAAGAGGAAGCCCATGTCTTTGAAAGGTTGATGATAACCATTATCATCATTATTATTGAGAGCCATGGAAATTCCTTGTGGCATTGTTTAGACTCCGCTTTAAATGAAAAATGTCTTTGGGAAGAAGATCGTCGAACCCCCTGGAAGAACAAACGGACGCCCGACAGACTCCAACAGACTCCGACGGACCTCGATTAACTACGACGGAAAGATTACAGCAGACACGTCAGTTATCAGCCCATCTTTGGCGGAATTGACGTGCTCCCTGATTGAGAAAAGGAGAGAAGGAAAAAGAGAGAAAGAAAGCTAGAGGGAGGGAAAAAACAGAGCTAGATCTGGGTAGAGGATGTGACGAAGCGACATGTATGGCTCTTATTATGATATAGTTTCTATCTTTTTTGTATTTCTTTCTTTTCTGTTTGAACGCTGGAACTCTTTCTCCTGTTATCTGTTATGTTAAATGATAGCCCGTAGAGATTAGGTTACGCTGATCTATTGTACTCTATAGGCGTAGGTCGAAATGCTTAGGTGGTTTCGGTATATGGGAACAATGAACAAGAAAAGACGAGGAAAGAGCCTAGACACCAAAAGTGGATGGAGTGCGTTTTAGAGGAAGACCGAGAAGGAGGTGGATGGGTGTGATGAAGGGGGACTTGGATGCGCGGTGAGAAGGAAAGAGAGAGTGTAAAAGATAAAGGTGAATAGGAGGTTATGAATAAATGAAAAGATTATGAGGACTGAGGGTGTGCTCATATCTGCTTCACTAATCATTTTCAGTGTATGAAGTGTATGGTTGCTCTGCAATAAAGAGGTGGGGGAATGCCAGTTTTTACCGATGGTTCGTCCTGTAAAAGTGTTGTACCTCACAACTATACATACATACATACATTTGCAGAAAAAAACACTAGGAAATAAGAAACTTAGTCCGAACGTTTGCGTCTATCAAAGACATTATCAAGGAACACACACTTACAGAGACATAGGTGGATATATATATATATATATATATATATATATATATATATATATATATATATATATATATATATATATTTATATATATATATATATATACATACATAAAGTAGTAGACAAGCTAGGAAACATGGGAAGGACACACAAGACACTTGATGATTTTATTACTAAGAAAATTGTAAAAAATGCTCCAAGTGTTACCAGGCCGGGGTGATGTAACGTCATATGACCAAATGTCCTTAAAAGTAAACACTTCTCAACCTGGTTATGAAGCATCTTGTGTGTCCTTCCCATGTTTCCTAACTTGTCTACTACTTTATGTATATACGAGTATATCCACCTATATCTCTGTAACTGTGTGTTCCTTGATAATGTCTTAGATAGACGAAAAAGTTCGGACTAAGTTTCTTATTTCCCAGTGTTTTTTTCTGCATATTATTTTCACGTGTGCCTTGTGAATTACTGCAAAACATACATACATACATACATACATACATACATACATGCATACATGCATGCATACATACATACATACATGCATACATACATACATACATGCATACGTACATACATGCATACATACATACACACATACATACATACATACATACATGCATGCATACATACATACATACATACATGCATGCATACATACATACATACATACATACATACATGCATACATACATACATGCATACATACATGCATACATACATACATACACATATGCATACATACATACATACATGCATACATACATACATACATACATGCATACATACATACATACATACATGCATACATACATACATGCATACATACATACATGCATACATACATACATACATGCATGCATACATACATGCATGCATACATACATACATACATACATACATACATACATACATACATGCATACATACATACATGCATACATACATGCATACATACATACATACACACATGCATACATACATACATACATGCATACATACATACATACATACATACATGCATACATACATACATACATGCATACATACATACATGCATACATACATACATGCATACATACATACATGCATACATACATACATACATACATACATACATACATACATACATGCATACATGCATACATACATACATACATACATACATACATACATACATACATACATACACACATACATACATAGCCAATACGGCTCGACGGCGCAGTGGTAGCGTTTGCAACAGCTACTCCCTTGGTCCTAGTTCAAAACCCGCACAGGGCTGAAATAATTCCAGTGTCGCTGCACTCGGGGGAGCCCACTACTACTACCTCTGGGTTGGGGACATTACTGTACAGCAGCAAGAAGAAGAGAAAGAAAGAGAGCAAATGGAGGTCGTTGTGAGGAGGGGACCGGAACGGTGGGACAGTGGAGGTTCAAGGTGAGCATTTACGTCTTGGAGTGGAGGGTGACTCTGGTCCGTAGGGATGACCCTAATGTCGCTAAGATAGTGTTGACTGCTTACAATTTATACAGAGAGTGAGAAGGAGGGAGAGTAGGAAGACGGGAGAGTGGTAAGAAGGTAGAGTGGGAGGGAGGGAGGGAGAGTGGGAAGGGGTGGAGAGTGGGAAGAGGTGGAGAGTGGGAAGGAAGGAGAGTGAGTGGGAAGGAAGAGGAGGGAGTGGGAGGGAGGGAGGGAGAGTGGGAAGGGGTGGAGAGTGGGAAGGAAGGAGAGGGAGGGAGAGTGGGAAGGAAGGAGAGGGAGGGAGAGTGGGAAGGAAGGAGAGGGAGTGGGAAGGAGGGAGAGGGAGTGGGAGGGAGGAAGAGTGGGAAGGAAGGAAGTAGAGTGAGAAGGAGGGAGAATGGGAGGGAGGGAGTGTGGGAAGGAGGGAAGGGAAGGAATGAAGGTGAGGGAAGGGTGGAAATAAAGGGAATGAAAGGGAGGGAAGGAAATTAAGGAAGGGGGGTGAAAGGTAGGGAGAAAGGGGAAGGGAGGGAAGGAAAAGGAAAGAAGGGGAAGGGAGTTTCGGAAATGAAGGACGGAGAGTGGTGGTGGGGGTGGGGGGAAGGGAAGGGAAGGGAAGGGAAGGGAAGGGAAGGGAGGATAGCAGCACGAATGAAGCACCGGAGCAGCACGAAGAAATAGGAGGATCGGGGGGCGGGGGGGGGGGAGCGATGCTCGAACTGAAACCCAGAGAAAAATGCGAAGGGAGCGAGGAAGACGAAATATCAGGATCTCACACTTTTCGAATCTATATGAGACTGGATGTAAGCGAGATTATAAGGATGGATTCGGTAAGATAGAAGTCTGCACGAAACTTAAGTAAACTATATTTACAATAAAAAAATAAAGATAAAGCTTTACTGTTTTACATTTACAAGCATACACTCAAAGTACACTGAGAAATAACATAGAACATACATAATACAAATACTAAAAACAAAACAGTCCAAGTTAATGGTTTACACTAATATATAGTCGAGGGGGGCCTGGCTAATTGTTTCACGGTCAAGTTTCAAACCTAAACGTATGAGAGACGTTGATGGTGATGAACCAAATTCAAAACTTCGTTAGTAGCAGGTGGGAGTTTTTTTGAAAGTCATCCGATTCACGGTTGGCTATAACAATATATATACAGTATATATATATATATATATATATATATATATATATATATATATATATATATATATATATATATATATATATATATATATATATATATATATGTATATATATATATATATATATATATATATATATATATATATATATATATATATATATATATATATATATATATATATATATATACATCCCTTAAATGTGGGTGACAAATAAATTCTTTAGGTATGTCATCTATGTTACGCATCACAAATAGGGATAGATAAAGATAATGATTAATTATTATTTGTATATATTGGGTGAATATATCAATTATACTTTCATTACATATTATCATAATATTCATGCACATTCTTATACATATGAGGTAAAATTTTATAAAGATCAATTAGCACTACTTATATCATTTAAATTCTGCCTATCTCCATCTCATCATTATTCATGAATTACATTCAATACAGGCTAATATCACCAGTGATTTGATTCAAATATTGCATTCAAATACAGATCTTAAAGTATTGTACTTTATACTGATCTCAAAGAATAGGTTACTTACTGCCATATGACTCTCATGATGTAACATGTGCAATCATGGATATCAAACATGATCATTGAATATCTAAGCAATCTCAAACTATAGTCAAAATTATAATGATAATTCAAATTTCTACAAATTATAAGTCCACATACCTTAAGTAATCCTGCTCTTTCTTCCTGCATATCAAACCCCCATTTATCTTGATGGTAAACATGCTAATTCGTGCATGTGTGCAAATTGAACCCCCTAAGTGACGCCACATACGTCTTGCCTACATAATTGCAGGAGAAAAGAGAGTGGGGCGTGGATGTATAAAACATTACATGTTTTAGACCGAATAAATGTGTCGGATAATTCAAATAAACAAAAATGTACACTGCATGGAATCCAAGCCACTTTGAAAAATGGTCACGTGACACCCCATAATCCCAAATTACAGACGGTTTTGCATCAATTCATTATTTGGAGTAGTTGGTGTATCATGTGGGCAAACAACCCCATTTGGTTACAAAAAATGAGTTTTTGATATTCAGCCTTGTTTGCACATGCTGTCACATGAGAGGCATGCGCAGTTCTCGGCTCCGGGGCTTAAATTGGCTTAGCACCAAGTCAGGATGTGTTGCCCATCAGGCCATTTAATTACCCATCTGATAATGTTTCATGCTTTTATCTCTCAGTCGAATACTTCTATGAAGATTTGGTCGATAACATCGGGACTGTAGAATGAAAAAGGAGAAGATGACGAAAAAGAAGAGGAAAAGAAGAGAAAGAAAACCAAGAAGAAGAAGAAGAAGAAGAAGAAGAAGAAGAAGAAGAAGAAGAAGAAGAAGAAGAAGAAGAAGAAGAAGAAAACCTGAGACGAAGAAAGGAAAATTAGAAAATGAAGAAGGAAAACTACGAAGAATAAAGAAACGTAAGAAGAAGAATAACGAAGTAAAAGTAGAAAGAAAATTAAGAAGTAGAAGAAGAAGCAAACCGAAAAAGAGGGAAAACAAGGAAGAAAAGGGAAAGTGGAGTAGATTAAGAAAAAAAAAGGAGCACTTATTTTCTCTCTCTTTCTCTTACTTCTCTCTTTCTCTCTCTGTCTCTCTCTATCTCTCTCACTCCTTTTCTCTCTTTCTCCTTCCCTCTCTCTAATTCTCTCTCTCTCTCTCTCTCTCTCTCTCTCTCTCTCTCTCTCTCTCTCTCTCTCTCTCTCTCTCTCTCTCTCTCTCTCTCTCTCTCTCTCTCTCTCTCTCTCTCTTTCTCTCTCCCTCTCTCTCTCTCTCTTTCTTTATTTTGAAATTGAACTTGTTTTCACTGTAGATACTAATAGGACGTGAGATAATGGGGCCGAGCTGCCAGGTCTAACCTCGAAATAGGTAGAAACAGTTTTGCCTACCGCGTCGTCAATAAGTGGAATAAGTTTCCATCTGAGGCATTTGAATGCAATATGGTTCGAGAGTTTTAAGTTCACAATTTGGATAAGCATCTAAAAGGGTATATTTTTTCTATCCAACCTAGTTATAGACCAAAAGGTCTTTGGTTGAGCACTCGTAATTGTCACCCGTTGTGACGTCCAGCCCATGCTCACCAAGGAGACTTACTTTCATGGAATTAAAGGTGGTTTTCCTTCTTGAAAATGACCGGGGGTTATTGGGGTTGGGGGAGGGGGGAAATTATGACTGGACCTGCTCGAACGTCGGTGCCGACAAACAACCTGAGGTAGGTGTATGGCTAGGAACTCCAAAGAAAGAACAAGAAATCTTGCCGCATCAATTAAAAGGAATCTTGGGACACTAAGTGTCCGTAGTGAGGTTCATGTGGGGATGGGGGTGGGTCTTATGTTTCGTCGCCCACGATGCGAGGAGGGTGGGAGGGCAGCAGACAGGAAGACGACCCGCCATTGATCTCTTCTTTTGGATCGGACGGTTCGTCCCTTTCTTCGATACCACAGTGAGTAGTATCACGAGTACACAAGGCGGAACTTTACACCAATAAATATACGTATGGTTGTACCTCCTGTGACCACAGCTGTCTCAATCAAACTTAATGTGTAAGGCCGCAGCAGCACATGCCGTGATACTATGGCTTGATCGAGTTAAGGCGGCGGTTCTGAGTCAGTCAGGTTCACTCGCGCCCTGAAAAGAACTGTGACAGCTCACAGATGGGCTGGGGCACACGGTTAAAAAAAAATCTAAGTCCATAAATACATGAGGAAGTAGAGTAGATACATGGATTTACGAGATAAACACAAATAAATACTAAATGCACACATGAATTCAAAACCATAGAAAATCTAAAAGAACCAAATTAATAACGATAGTCTGTCTGAAAAACCGGTTGTACTGTCTGGACGCAGTGATAACAGCGTCTTCCGGCCCAACGTGATGGAGGGCGGGGCGAGGCCTTGCTGACCTCAGGTAGTGTGTGACCTCGTTGCTCACAACGTCTTCCGGTCTCGGCCCGGCCCTCCCTCCCCACAGCAGGCAGCGATCATACCGTCTGTGGGAGGAAGGTGGGAGGGGCAACGGTAACCATTGGTATGGCCGCCCTGTGGACAGTGTCTTCCGGCCTCGGCCTAGCCCTCCCTCCACACAAGGGCACCAATTATATCGTGTGTGGAGGACAATGGGCGGAGCAACGCAGACCAGGGGAGGGGCCACCCCGTTGACAGTGCCTTCCATTCTCGGCCAATCCCTCCCTCCCCCACAACGGGCACCAGTCATATCGCGTGTTGGAGGACGGTGGGAGGGGGCAACGCTAACCAGTGGCATGGCCGCCCTGATGACAATGTCTGCCTCACACACCAATGGTATCGGGTGGCGGAAAGCTTGAGGTCACGGGCGGCGACCTTCTACCGCGGGGAGAGGTCTGCTAGCCCTGCTCTGACTCGGCCACCCCCGTAAGTAGGGGGAATGTACCTATATGCTCCACAGTTGGACATATTAGAAAGACTAGCAAATCACCCGTGAGGTAAGTGTGTGTGTGTGTGTGTGTGTGTGTGTGTGTGTGTGTGTGTGTGTGTGTGTGTGTGTGTGTGTGTGTGTGTGTGTGTGTGTGTGTGTGTGTGTGTGTGTGTGTGTGTGTGTGTGTGTGTGTGTGTGTGTGTGTGTGTGTGTGTGTGTGTGTGTGTGTGTGTGTGTGTGTGTGTGTGTGTTCAGTTCTGCTTATTTTGGTTGACGGAAAGCGATTTTATTCACTTAAGGAACACCACGTCCCCCACTTTGTTTCCCGGAAGCTTCAAAAGCATAGAAGCCAAGAAGGCCGAGATCATAAAAGCCAAGAAGGCGCTCAGGCATGTAAAACCCATTGTAGCACGTAACGAAATGTTCCAGAAAAGATTTTTTTTTCTTCTTTCTTCTACGCAATGCGGGTGAAAGGAGTTATGGATAAGATATATATATATATTTGCAGCAGCAGCCTGCCAAAGAGAGCAAAATCTGTGGATAAAGAAATGGAATTTCTCTCGAGAAAAATATCGGATTGGTTCAGGTCAGTGATAAAAAGGAAATAGTATGCAAGTAGATTTCTTTATTTCCAATCGGATTATGGAATACCAATGGCCCCTTATGTACCTGATGCTACTTTTTCTTTTTATTCCATCTGCCGTCAGGCTATTTTATTTACTTCCTGCGTAGATATGCCTTCCATGTCCACAATCAACTTAAAGATATTTTTAAACTGACATTTCAATGAGATGTTTGGTCCATTGCCGTTTCTGTTGTTCATATGTTGGCTATTTCAAGAGTGATGGAGGTTATCAATTTTTTTTTTTTTTTTTTAGTTTATTTCTATTTCTTTATTCTATTCTATATATTTCTTTGTTTTATTTTATTTTATTTGTTTTATTTTATTTTATTTTGTTTTATTTTATTTTGTTTTGTTTCATCTTATTTTATTTCATTTTTATTTTGTTTTATTTTCTTCTATTTTATTTCATTTTGTTTTATCGTATTTTATTTTATTTTATTTTGTTTTATTTTATTCTATTTCATTCTATTTTATTTTATCTTGTTTTACCTGTTTTGTTTTATTTTGTTTCATTCTATTCTATTTCATTTTATTCTATATTATTACTTTTTTCTTGTCTTATTTTATTCTATATAATCATTTTTTAACCTTATTTTGTTTTTTATTTTGTCTTATTTTGTTTTGTTTTGTCTTATTTAAATTTGTACTATTTTTTCCATTTTATTTATTTATCTATTTATTTTATTTATTTATTTATTTATTTTTCTTACCACTCCTGAAGAATTGTACTCTTAGTTGATCATCCACTGGATGAGATGTCCTGATTTTTTTTTTTTTTTTTTTTATGGCAACATCAACCAATAGCTTTATGAACCATCTCCTATCTGGAGAGACCGAGCAACCGAACAAGAAACACACATGACTGATTAAAAGTTTCCATTGTATCAATAAATTGCGGGATCTATCGCTCTTCTATGGCCTCAACCCACAAGTTAAAGTCACCACAAACAATAACATTAGCACTCACCATATCAATCGTCTCCAAATGTTCTGAATTCGTCTATGAACTGATTCACACTGGTAATCGCTGGTCTATACACAACCACAAAGATTATCTAGCTGCCACCAATTTCACACTCTACTTGCAGTAGTTCGAAATTTCCACGATTTGCAACATTGCATTGCTTTATTTTCTTAAAGGAATTAGTGAGAAAAAGACCCACGCCTATTTTGTCTCTCACTGTGTACAAAAGTATGTGAAACCGGTGTCATTTCCTTATAAACTGCACTGTCATAGTCCGTTAACCAAGTCTCAGTTATAGCAAATATATCTAAGTATTCATCTTTAATTGTATCGTGAATATCAAATGTTTTATTCCTCACTGACTGAACGTTTAAAAGTCCACATTTAACACGCGAGGAGTTAATTGGGGTATCCATGATCATTATTTTCTTTAACAGAGAGAGAGAGAGAAATAGAGAGGAAGAGAGGAAGAGAGGAAGAGAGAGAGGGAGAGAGAGAGAGAGAGAAATAGAGATAGAGAGACATATATATATATATATATATATATATATATATATAGAGAGAGAGAGAGAGAGAGAGAGAGAGAGAGAGAGAGAGAGAGAGAGAGAGAGAGAGAGAGAGAGAGAGAGAAAGAGAGAGAGAAGAGACAGAGAGAAAGGGAGAAAGAGAGAGGGGAGGGTGAAGGAGGTGGGAGTAGGGAAATGTAGAGAAAAAGCGGAAGGGATGGAGAGAGGCAGAGAGGGAAAGGAGGTCGATATGGAGAGAGAGAGAGAGAGAGAGAGAGAGAGAGAGAGAGGCAGAGAGGGTATTAGACATGGAGAAAGAGAAAGAAGGAAAAGGAGAGAGTAGAAAGAGAAGAGGAAAAAAGAATTATAAATTATAAATTGTATCTATCTAGCTCTGTCTATATATCCCTCATCATACTTCTCTTGCTCCCTCGCGGTCCACTCCCGCATATCTCTCTCTCTCTCTATCTCTCTATCTCTCCGTCTCTCTCTCTCTCCCTCTCTCTATCTCTTTCTCTCTCTCTCTCTTCCTCTCTCTTTTTCTGCAACGACGGTACTATAAGCCAAAATGTAGCGTAGACGCACATGTGGGGGACTCTGTTTCTCTTCGTGAATTTCCACTTCCTTTCCCAACTCCACAAGACAGAGAGAGAGGGGGGCAAATGAGAAAGAAACATAGACAGAGGGGGTACAGATTTCGAGGCCCAGCTCCTCGCATTTTCCTCTGATAAGGTCCAGCGCCTGCTGCGCCATCCAGAGCTTGTTGCCCTTCCCGGTGACCACGAAGGCGAGGTCATCGGCGTAGCTGAGGAGGACAGCAGCGTCAGGATGCTGTCTGCCGTGCTCCTGCCGCGGGTGTAGCCGAAAACGTGGGGTGCAGTGGCCCCACATGCCACTGAAGGCGAGCAAGGACCATCCTCTCAGCCGTTCTAGATGTGCAGCTGAGGAGGGAGATAGGCCTTAGCTTGGCGGGCTTCCTCGGCTTAGGGATTGGTTGGATGTCAGCCTCCTTCCACGAAGGAGCCTATCATCCCACCATCCAAGACTCGTTGACTGTGGCCAGCAGTGCGGCGTCCCCGGCTGGCCCGGCGTGAGCGATCATGGAGTACGTCACGCCGTCGGCCCCTGCTGCTGTGTCACGGCCCCGTCTCTTGGCCCGCTCCAGCCCCTGAGGAGTGAAGGGACGGTCTATTACTTCAGCTTCTTTAGTCGCTTCCTTGATGGCTGTGTCGCGGCGCGGCCGAAGCTGCTGCTGGAGACGGCGCGTGCTAGCCGGAAGCTGGTCACTGGAGCCATGGGCGGTGAATTCGGCCACGAGCCTCTCGGCCTCCTGGTGTGGGTGCGGGTGGGCAGCGGGGCAAGGCGGGGCGGCGCCGGAGGCGGTCTTCACGCATTTCCACAGCTAGCTTTGAGACGTGTGGTGGCTGAAGGAGGCACACCACACCAACCACTTGGCCTACCTGGCCTTCAGGAACACCTCCCGTGCGCGGACCACCACGTTTTGAAGTAGTCTCAAGTTGGTGGGGTTGGGACGTCTCTTGTAGAGCTCCTGTGGATGTTTACTCTGTGGTTATGCTCCCGCACCTCCTCGTTGTAGAACCATCAGTCAGGCCGGTGGCGACGGCTCGGGGTTTTCCTGGGGATGGCTGCATCAGCAGCCCTCTTAATAGCAGCAGTCAGGTCCCTCTCCCGCTGGTGAAGGTCCAGGGGTGACTGGTAGGCGGCCCACCATTCGTCGAGGGTGGCCTGGAAGCTGGCCCACTCTGCTCTCCCGATGTTCCAACGTGGAGGGGGGAGGGGGGCCACTGGGAGGGTGGTGAGAGTGGCGAAGTGGTCGCTGGTGAGGGTAGGATGTATCCGCCATGTAGCACCGGCGGCCAGGTCACTCGAGGCGAGGGTGAGGTCAAGCCTACTCCCCCCCCCCCCGGTGTGGGTAGCCTCCCCTGTGTTGAGGAGGCGGATATGGGGAATGTCCTCAAGTAACACGGCCAGGTGGCGGCCCGTCTCGTTGGTTGGGGATGGTGACTGCAGCATGGGGTAGTGGGCGTTCAGGTCGCCCGCCACGAGGAGGCTGGTTTGGGCGGCGAGGGAGAGCAGCTCGCCTGCTTCCAGCGGGTGTCGTTGGCTCCTGTATATGTTGTACACCAGAAGCGGGATGCCCCCGACCTGCAGCTCTAGTGCCAGGACCTTCACGCCCTCCTCGCAGTGGACTGGGGCGGATACTCTGCGGTGAGGGATGGTGCTCCTCACCAGCGCCGTACAGCCGCGGGTGTTCTCTGTGGCAGGGAGCGAGTGAAGGGAATAACCCGCCACCCTCCACTCAAAGTCGGCACGCGTCAAGGTCTCCTGGAGCAGCACCACTTCCAGGTTTTCCGCAAAGATAGTCTGAAATTCTTGGTATTTCTTAGGTCGGAGACCTTGCACGTTCCACTGCAGGACTCGGAGCCTGGGAGGGCCAGCAAGCTGGTCCTCATATCAACGTCTGCCTCAGCGCGTCGACTCTCCATTCTGGTGGTTGGGGTCGGGTGGGTGGAGGGAGCGGAGGTGCGTGTCCCTCAGGTCGGGGGGTGGCTGGGAATCACATTCGGTGAAGACTAAGACAGTCTCCTGCAGGAGCTCGCTCAGGGTCTCCTGCTTGTCGATGTCGTGGTTGGGGTTGGTGAGCAGCTTCACCAGAAGTTACATCATCCTTGCCATGATGCAGCTAACGACTGTGCGTGTTTCCTCGCTCATGGTGCGTGGCAGGCCGTGGGAAGGGTCGGTTGGGCCTATGGAGGGTCTCCTCGCCGACGTCGCGGGGCGCTGGAGGGAGGGGCCCGTGCACCCCCACCTGGCTGGCGAGGTCCGGCTCCGCCGCGCCAGGCCGAGGGGCCGGCCGAAGGAGCGCGGCCGCCCGTCTCCAAGGCTGCGGCCCGCGTCCGCTGCCCCCGGCTCCGCGACACGGGTTGGCGATGGGGGGTCTGATCCCTGGGGGCCGGTCGGCTAATCCCTTCCCTCGGCTCTGGCGCGGCCTAAGCTGGGGGGTGGGTGGGGACCGTGGAGGCCTGCCGCCGACTCCACGATGACCTGGTTGGTGGTGGTGCAGGCTGGAAGGCTTGCCGACGCTTCTGCTGCGGCTGAGGCTGGCTACGTGGTGGGTGCTAGTGCTGGTGCTTGGTGTCTTGGTGCCGTGGTGCTCCAGCGACGAAGTTCTGTTGCTGCGACTGGCCTGATTCGCTCTTGTGGGGATACCCGAGTCGCTCTTGTTGGGGCCCCCGTGTCGCTCCTGTGGGGGCCGCCCAGACACTCCTGTGTAGACCCCCGAGTCGCTTCTGTGGGGCCCCCGAGTGGCTCCTGTGGGGCCCCCGAGTGGCTCCTATGGGGGCCCCGAGTGGCTCCTGTAGGGGCCCCCGATTGGCTCTAGTGGGGGCCCCCGATTCGCTCACGTGGGGGCTCCCGATTCGCTTCTGTGGGAGCCCCCGAGTCGCTCCTCTTAGGGTTTCTGAGTGGATCCTGTAGGGACCCTCGAGTCGATCCTGTGGGGGCCCCCAAGTGGCTCCTGTGGGGGCCCCCGATTGGCTCCTATAGGGGCCCCGAGTGGCTCCTGTGGGGCCCCAGATTGGCTCCAGTGGGGGCCCCCGATTTGCTCACGTGGGAGCTCCCGATTCGCTCCTGTGGGGGCCCCCCAGTGGCTCCTCTTAGGGCTCCCGAGTGGATCCTGTAGGGGCCCTCGAGTCGCTCCTGTTGGGGCTCCCGAGTCGCTCATGTGGGGGCCCCCGGGTCACTCATGTGGGGGCCCCCGGGTTGCTCCTGTGGGGGGCCCCGAGTCGCTTCTGTGGGGGCCCCGAGTCTCTCCTGTGGGGGCCTTCAAGTCCATTCAATAGGGGCCCCCGCGTCGCTCTTGTGGGGTCCCCTGCGTCACTCCTGTGGGGGCCTCAGCGTCGCTCCTGTTGGGGCACCCGTGTCGCTCCTGTGGGGGCCCCCGCTTCGCTCCTGTAGGGGCCCCACGTCGCTCCTGTGGGGGCCTCAGCGTCGCTCCTGTGGGGGCCCCCGATCCGCTCATGTGGGGGCCCCCGCGCCACTCCTGTGGGGGCCCCAGCGTCGTTCCTGTGGGGGCCCCCGGGTCGCTCCTGTGGGGGCCCCCGAGTCGCTCATGTGGGGGCCCCCGAGTGCCTCCTCTGGGGGCTCCCGAGTGGATCCTGTGACGGCCCTTGTGTCGCTCCTGTGGGGACCCCCGACTCGCTCCTGTGGGAGCCCCTGGGTCACTCTTTGGGGGCCCCCGAGAAGGTTCTGTGGGGGCCCCCGAGTCTCTCCTGTTAGGGCCCTCGAGTCCTTCCAATGGGGGCCCCCGAATATCTCCTGTTGGGGCCCTCGAGTTCATCCAATGGGGGCCCCCGCGTCGCTCCTGTGGGTGCCCCCGAGACGCTCACATATGGGTCCCCGAGTCGCTGCAATGGGGGCCCTGTTGGGGCCTCCAGGTCGCTTCTGCGAGGGCCCCCGAGTCGTTCCTGTGAGGGCCCTCGAGTCCATCCAATGGGAGCCCCCGCGTCGCTCCTGTGGTGGCCTCCGCGTTGTTCCTGTGGGGTCCCTAGCGTCGTTCGTGTGGGGCCTCCGCGTCGCTCCTGTTGGGGCCCCCGCGTCGCTCCTGTGCGGGCCCCAAGCCGCTCCTGTGTGGGGCCCCGAGCAGCTGCTGTGTGGGGCCCCGAGCCGCTCCTGTGGGGGTCCCCGTGTCCGTCCAGTGGGGGGTCTGAGTCTCTTGAGTGGGGCCCGATTCTCTTCAGTCGAAGTCGAAATTCGGAAGGTCCTCATTGCCCAGTTCGAAACAACCCAGATATCTTGAGATTCATCCGGTCAGAGCATTGGTCGTGGAGGAACGAAGGCGGAAGGCGGAAGGGGGAAGGGGCAGTGCCGAGGGTGGAGAGCGATAAGGAAGAGAGAGAGAGAGAGAGAGAGAGAGAGAGAGAGAGAGAGAGAGAGAGAGAGAGAGAGAGAGAGAGAGAGAGAGAGAGAGAGAGAGAGAGAGAGAGAGAGAGAGAGAGAGAGAGAGAGAGAGAGAGAGAGAGAGAGAGAGAGAGAGAGAGAGAGAGAGAGAGAGAGAGAGAGAGAGAGAGAGAGAGAGAGAGAGAGAGAGAGAGGAAGATAGGGCGTGGTGACGTGCTTACGGAGGCTGTGAAGTTAGGAGAAATGGAAAAGTATAGCGTTTATTCTAAGGTGGCGAAGATACATTGAAGAATAAAATTTCATTCATCAGATTAAAAATCCCGCAAGAATTCACACGATAAATTAAGAGAGAGAGAGAAAAAAACAAAAAATGTAGGCCAATGAGACTGGAGACCTGCAGAACAACTACTTAGCAACACGAGTGAACAGAATCCAAGACAAGTTCAAAGAAACTGGCCATTATCTACATCTCCTCTTCAGGGGAAGGGATGAAGGATATGCGGAAGGATGGGGGTAGGGTGAGGTGAGAATGAGGAGGACGTGGTAACAAGTGGTAGGATGTCGTGGAAGAAAGAATTCAGGATTGGTCGTGGAGAGAGCGACGAAGAATTTCGTCCTTGTGATTCTTGAGTGCGAAATTGTAATAGTTGCCCTCTCCTTCTTCCGATTCCCGATGCAAGATTCCCGTTTCCAGATGCAGTTCCGGTAGCTACGCACACGGCCGCGCACACGCCCGTCCGTTCACCTTCACGCCCTCCTCTCTCTCTCTCTCTCTCTCTCTCTCTCTCTCTCTCTCTCTCTCTCTCTCTCTCTCTCTCTCTCTCTCTCTCTCTCTCTCTCTCTCTCCCTCTTTCCTTCTCTCTCTTTCTTTCTTTCTTTATACCTATCAATCTTTGTTGCTGTCTCTCTGCCTATATACCTTTCAATTTTTCCGCACATTTCAATTTTCCTCAGTATATTTCTATATCTCCCTCAATCTTCCCATGTACACACATACACAAAACACGCATGCACGCACGCACGCAGGCGCGTACCCACACACGCGCGCACGCACACACGCACACACGCACACATGAGCACACACAAGTACATACAGACGCAGACGTACAGACTCACTGATACGCAGACCCGCAGGCAAGCAGATATGAGGACGCACACACACACACACACACACACACACACACACACACACACACACACACACACACACACACACACACACACACACACACACACACACACACACACACACACACACACACACACACACACACACACACACACACACACACACACACACACACACACACAGACGAATGCGCGCACACACATACGACCACGCGCACACACACATACGCGCGCACACACACATATGCGCGCGCACACACAGACGCGCGCACATACAGACGCGTGCGCATACACACAGACCGGCGCGCGCACACAGACGCGCGCACATACAGACACGTGCGCATACACACAGACCGGCGCGCGCACACAGACGCGCGCGCACACACACACACACTCGGGTGCGCACACACACTCACACGCGCGCGCACACACAGAAGCGCGTGCGTGCACACGAAGACGCGCCGAAATTGTTTGGGAAACAAAAATCATGAAAAATAAACGAATGGAAAACAATATAAATAAGAATAAATAAATGAATAATAACGAGATAGATTATCCCAATCCGTAGTGGAGTGACAATACTAATGAAGTATTTAGCAACAATCCCCAGATTTTTTTTCCAAACACGAAAATGTATATTGAGCAACACTGACTGAAGGAGATAGTTTCTGAATGATAGCGAACTTGTTAAAAATAAAGCTGTTTTAATGGTAGAAGATGCTGATCACCAAATCAACTAACGGATATGTTATCAGCAGATGATGCACTTGCTTCCCTCTTCCCCTCAGGCGAAGCACACGAGGGGTCTTCGACGGCCAGCGCAATCTCGCCCAATCACATTCAGTATTTGATCGCATCCAAGGCCAATGTCTAATTAAGCCTGACATGTGATGCGGTGGTTTGCATTGCCTGGGTCTACATGGGTGGAGCTGCGTTGTTGTAAGGCTCAGAACATAATATAAGAACATAAGAAAGGAGACTGCAAGACACCACAAGGCTTACTTACACTAGGCAGTTCCATGGCCCTTACCACTTATCATCCCCATCGAGAGGATGGTGGTTCGAACCCTGCCACCAGCGAAGTTAACCAAGGGCATGGTTAATCGGATTTCACGCTACAGACTCCTCTGTAAGGGGCATCGTCCTAGTCTCCCGATATGGGGGGAGGGGGGCGTTGTGACGTTAAATCATATGATCATCAGTACAATCTTGTAGGTGATGTTCTATGACTTAGCCTCCCCCTCCTCCATCCTCCAGACCCCAGGATCCCACTTCTGCCTCCACCCCCAGCCTCCCCTTCCTGCCCCCCCCCCACAAGCCTTCCCCTTCCCCCCTCTGTCTCTCTATTCTCTCTTCGCTCTCCCTCTCTCGCCCTATCACCCTCCTTCTCTTTCCTCTCTCCTCCATCTCCCTCCCTCCCCTTTCCTTCCTTTGACCCCCCTACCTTTCTTTCCCCTCCTTTCTCACCCCCTCCCTCCCTCTTTCTCCCTCTCCCTTCCTCTCACCCTCCCTCACTTACCCCCTCCCTCTCTCTCTCTCCCTAACCCTTCCTCACTGTCCCTATTCCCCATCTCAGCTTTATCCCCTTCCCCCTTTCACCCTCTTTTCCTCCCACCCCCACCCTCCCTTCCTCTCCCCCTCCTCCATACCCCAATCTCAGCTTTATCCCCTTTACCCTTCCACCCTCTCCCCACTCCCTCGCCTTTCCCTCCCTCTCCTCTTCCTACCCTCCCTCTCCTCTTCCTACCCTCCCTTCCTCCCCGCCTCCCTCTCCATGCTCCCCACATCCTTTATCCTTCCCACTGAACTTGAATACAGTGATCTGGAATTTGCCAGTCTATATTTCACTTCATCTTATTCAAGGAAATGAGAAGAGGAATAACATACTGTGTAAATACGAGTGTATACAAATAATCTGTCACAATATCCGAAATCGAAATACGAATTTTTGGCATTTGGTATCTCATCATGAAAAGGAATTTTTTCTAATTAACCGGAAAACGTAAACACCAAAGAGCAAAAGAACCGCATCTTGAAAAATAACCATTTGTTAGAGGAGTGATTCTGTGCTTTAAAACATAAACTGTTTTCTTTGTTGCTCTGAAATATTTATCTCAAGCATATTAATGTTGAAAATTATGAACGTCGTGCATATTTTGATACAGCTGATTAACACGAACACAAAATATGAGTGTATTTTTAATGGCTATCCAGTGACTACTGCCTCTGCATATTTTAGGAGTTCTAAGACAATACAGGATCAGACAAGGTACAGCCATATTCAAGGTGCTTATTTGGTGTTTATCAAACCTTAATATCAAGCTAAACACCAAAGACAACAAATTATTATTCAGCAATGCGTTTCAGTAATGGATCAAAACCAGTCTAATTTGAAAGATGTGGTCCAATTTTTGAGTGAGGATAAATTGAGAACACACAACAAATTAGAAAAAAGGGACCAGTTTAAAACCTGTTACCAAATGGATTGGACGTCCTGTGAACAACTAGATACTGGTTCTGTGCATCACTAGTTGAGAACTACTGCCATATTATACTAAAGCAGAAGCTATACTTGCCATATGTTCATACACACACACACACACACACACACACACACACACACACACACACACACACACTCATGGCGCTGTGGTTAGAGCTCTGGCCTGCCACTACGGAGGTCCGGGTTCGACCCTCGCCCGGGGCTGAAATAATATCAGTATCGCAGCGCTGAGGGGTGTTACTCCAACTCTCGTGGGCGGGGAGTTGGGGGTGTGTGTGTGTGCAAGGTCATAGCATTACCCATAGATCGGACCTACGAGCTCTGAGCTCTCTTCCAGGAGGGAAATAGCTGTCGATCACGAGTCCAACACGTGATCCAAAGACCAAGTGAATACACACACACACACACACACACACACACACACACACACACACACACACACACACACACACATACACACACACACACACACACATACACACGCACGCACACACACACACACACACACACACACACACACACACACACACAAACACACACATAAACAAGCATACACACACAGTTGGAACAAGTTAGATGAGAAAGTGGTGTGTGCAAAAACAATACATGAATTTAAAAATAGTTTAGATAAAATGAGATATGAAGACGGGACACCACGAGCATAGCTCCCCTTCCCGTAAAATACAACTAGGTACAACTAGGTAAATACACACACACACAAACACACACACACACACACACACACACACACACACACACACACACACACACACACACACACACACACACACACACAGAAGTAAAAACATTTAGGCAAGAACACTCCCGCACGCGCATGCCCTTAAATGTATACTTATTTAACACAAACAATCTTTCAGCCGTATGCGGAATTTCCTATTTTGGTCAGACACCTAATGTCCACAACAATGGAACGAATGTATTCTTACGCGCATTTCTTAAGAACATACATAACTTCTCCACGATGCAATTAGACTATATATCTAAAAGATAAAAACAAATAGAAAATTGAAATGTCGTGTTGCTTCCTCTTTGAAATTCTGAGTTTATTAAATTCTTGTGTTTATGAACAGGAAATAGTAGATGTGGGCAAACTCAATCGATTCAATCTGAAATTGATTAGAAAATAAATAGTCCGATTGTGTAGACAATTTTGGCTTCATTCATATAAACCAGTTAATTTTCCTAACCTTAAAAGCATTTTCCAGTCAAATGACATCGCCTGTAGAGAGAGAGAAAAAAAACATATGAAGATGATTCCCTTGGTCTACGGGTTAAATGACAGTCGTCGTTGCTGCCACTCACATTAATTTGTGTAACCGTCTGCCGTCGACAGGAAGTGAGTCGACTGGGGACTTGGAGGTTCTAAAGGCTGTTACTCAGAAGAATTTGAATTACGTTTCGCGGCAAGCGATGCCCTACAGGATACAGCGCAAATTTTTCCTCAACATGCTTAAGATGTCTCCACTGAAGATTTCTAAGTGAAGGGGCAAGAGGTCAGTGGTAGATGGGATTTTTTTGTTTTGTTTTAATAAATTTATTACGCCCGTGGGCGGCAAACAATAGTACATTTATTACAATATTGTATTAGAGGACATGTCATATAATACATATATTCTTTAAATGGAGACATAATATAATAATCATTCAGGATCCCCCGAAATGGGGATGGCGAGGTAGTGGTACTATGTAAGTGTTACATACAATCATCATGCCTTGTCTCTGGGGAATATTGTCTGTCACCATGGGTCATTGGAGATAATAATTTAAAGGGTGTTCGCGTTAGGACGGTTGTACAGCCTGCACGGTGATCACTGTGGCACATCATCCGTCTGGGAGCCTTGTAACATAGGTTGATTCCCAAGTCTGAGCCGAGTACTGACAACATTGTGCCTCCGTACCATTGTCTTGCGTCGGCGTTACTTGTGGCGGTTGGGTAGGAGGTGGTCGTATGGGGATATCGGTAGTCCGTTCCGCATCTTTCTGGTGTGTTGACATGGCATGAGTACCTGCGTGTACTCGTAACTCGTTTTAAGGCATGATAGAGTGAGCATTGCGCGTGACGTCCATGACGTAGGTATAGGCTGCCTTGGTAAGATGGTCCACCGTTTAATAAATTCATTGCTTCTGAGGGCGACAAACTCTAGTGCATATCGACAACGCCCGTGTGAATGTAAACAAACGGAGCGATCATTAGAAAACAAGGAAATAAAATATAAAAAAGGAAGCAAAGTATGATTTGTGTCTAAGTGACGTTTAAATTTTAATACAGAGGGCACTGTCATACTATGTCCAAATAAGCAGGAACTTCATCTTAACTGTTGACTGTACCGGTGGATCAAGTAAAGCCATTTCTATCTATCTGTTAACAAAGAAAAGAAAACATAACCCTTCATCTTCATTGTTTCTTCTCTGATCTATACCAAAATAACACTTTAGGGTCTGATATCAAAATGAAAACAATTAGAACATTTATCAAATACTATTTTTTTTTCTTCAAATTAATGATCAACATTTTCTAGACACTATACCCGTTGCACTGAGAACTGGCCGTTAGGGCGGAGCACTGGGAGTTCCCCTGTGGTGCCACATCTAATTATTTCATAATTTTATTTTATTTTATAATTCTATTTTATGATTTTATAATGTTGCCACATATGATTATATTATAATTTTTGTCACACACCACCACTGAGGTAAAAATCAAAGCAATGTTTTCTATACAAAGTTTTCGTTTCTTCGAGTCTAGACATGGCATATGGAAAAGAGAGAGCGACGTTGCCACTACATCTAATCTCTAGCCCCGCCCCCCTCACACTGCATTCAGAAAACATTGCATCCACACGCACGTTCTCGCCATGGATGCCCATGTGTGGCAACACCGGGAAATCTCCTAGCCCCGCCTTATCGGTCATTTCTCCTTGCGCTGACTATAATAAGTACTCTATGACCCATCTTGTAAACTACTTGATCAAGAATGTCTACACAACTACAACTACTGTTGAATTTACCGTCCTAAGTTTGCGTTTTCAACGATTATATATTTTTTTAATTTCTTCATTAACAAACTACCGTGTCTAACAAATCCGTAAGTAATTTTCTAAATGATGTGATCGTTTTCTAATTCAGTCCTTCATGAACAAGCAAAAAGATGTGGTCTAAAATCGAAACAGATACTTGTGATTGTAATCTAATCAAAGTTGTTTTAGGCTTATTTAAGATTACTGAAGTTGAAAATTATAAGAAATTGTTAGATTACTATAAAAGGATAATTGTAATTCCAGTCAACTTGACGAATTTGTCCAAATGAAGGCGAATCTAATATATAAAGTAATAATGACTCAATTCAAAATTATTTGTCCGCTAATTCCAAACAGATAATTAGTTTCCATTATAAACTATCTTCCTGATGTATGTATACATTCTTTCATCTTTTTATATGTATCTGAAAACAAAGACCTTTTTTTTTTCTTTATTTTCAATATAAAGAGAGGTTTGCACAAGTGGTTACCTAAGAAGGTGAGGCACGTACAAGGGACCTTCAAGGCACCAGTCATGCAAGCTTTCCACCAACCCACTGCTTCCCCCGAGACATGTACAGAGAACCAGGATACACAGTGATTTACGTTTGCTATGTGTAGGAAAGTCATTAAGAGTTAATAAGGCAATGCTCTGTCTGCGAGGTAGCAAAGTTTTTGTAGTCGTCGTCTGTATCATACTTGGTAAAGGTCATTTTGTGTTTGTAGGAACTAAGGATTAGGACGCTAGACGTAAACAAAGTTGAAGTATGTCTCACTGCACTTGTTCTAATGCTGAGACTATAGAATTAAGACATTTTCTAAAAACGTAAAGAAAAGTTCCAATTCTAGAATGCGTTGGATACGACATGCACGCTCTAATGTTATGGCATATTCGAGACAAACGTTGTAGTTCAGAATAATAGAGATTTCCGAATTTTGTTGACTCGAAATGGAGGAAATTATCAGGAGTGAGTGTTTGTTGTCCTTTGTCGGCATAAATGTCCTTCAATGCGTTCATGTCTTAGCATCCATTTCATAACGAATTCCAGCAAACCTATCTTGATTTCCCATTTTCTCATACCAAAAGTTGACTTGTTACCATTAATCACCCCATGTTTGGATCTTTGATTCATAAAGAAGAAAGGGCTGTTCAATATGGCCCCCGCATTATTTAGTCAAGAGGTTTCAAACCACGTGACTGAATGAGCTGTATCATGACAACGCTTTCGAAGCTTCTTGAGTCTTAGAATATCTTCCAATAAACATCTAAACTTAACCACTCTGGTAGGTAGATCGACAATGTTTCCAAGGATTCTAGTTCATACAATAAGTTAAATGCCTGTGCGGTCCAACGAGTCTGTTCAAAGTGTGGTATACGTCGTGGTTTACTACTGAGCCATTCTGCCGAATCAACCTTAGTACAGGTTGACGTTAAAAAATCCGGCAACCATAAATCCGGAACCTTCAGAAATCCGGGACAGATTTCGGGAGCGCATTTTCATATTTCCCGCGTAGGTGCGCCGCTGTTCATTACACTGATTCAGAAATTGTAGATATGGTTAAAAATCCAGAGGGAAATGCCTGTTTAGGTGGTGATAGAGATGAAAGCAGTGACGAAAACGAGGAAGATGTGAGAGAAAAAAATCTCTATTGACAGGTTAATTGCGTTGACAACTGAACTGCTGACTGGACTAGAGCAAAGAAGTTTTATAAGTGAACAAGAAATCATGAATGTTTACTTGCTCCAAGATAAACTTATTAAAGAAAGACCCAAGTTTATGAAGCAACAGACATTGCACGAGATATTCAAGAATATAGCTAGGAAGCAGGAAGCAGCAGCAGTAGCAGCAGTGTCCACACTAGATAATCCACTGCCATCAACTTCATGTCAATCAGATGTGCTGTCACCACAATCAGCAGTTCCTCCATCAATTGAAGCTGTTCCTGTTGCCGATGATGTTGTCACTGTCAGTAATGATGAAGATGATCCTGACAGCCCATCTGCTATTTAGCTTCTTTTCTCAAGAAGTACAGGGTACAGTACAGAGTATTTTATTTAGTTTAATTAAAATTCTTATGAGGATCAGTTTTATTTAGTTCAATTAAAATTTAATTAAAAAATTACTATTTAGCTTCTTTACTAAAAAGCACAGTACGGAGTATTTTATTTAGTATAATTAGAATTCTTCGGAGGATCAGTTTTATATGTTTTATTAAAATTTAATTAAAATTCTGTATAACTATCTTTACTGTATCTTATTTAGTTCATAAATAATAAAATTTCATTTGCTTTTCACTTAGTGTTTATTTTTTCCATTAAAGGACTGTACAGGTGGTAATTTTCTTTAAGTATATACGGGGTACACTATGACAAATTATAAACTTAAAAAATCCGGCATTTTCAAAAATCCGGCAGTCCTCAGGTCCCGAGGTTGCCGGACTTTTGAATGTCAACCTGTATATGCATCTCTCTCTTATTTCCCATCTACGTGCAATTTCATTCTTTTATATATTCTGTATGTAGTAAAGGAAACTGTATAGTGCAATTAACATCACCTGTTAGGATTATAACAACGATCTGAATGAATTCTATGACATGTGGCAAGAGCGCTTTTTCCCTCCCATGTTGCCACACCGCCGAGTTGTGTCACAGGTGAGACAGGTGGGACGGTTGATAGGTAATCGTTCTTGTAATCCTAAAATGTGATATTCATTGTACTATTATACAACTTCCTTTTTTACTATATACGGAATAATAAAAAATAAAATAGCACATACAGTAGATGGGAATTAAGAGAGAGAGAGAGAGAGAGAGAGAGAGAGAGAGAGAGAGAGAGAGAGAGAGAGAGGCAGGTGCTAAGGTTGATTTGGCAGAATGGCCCGTGACGCTTCCCACACGCTGAACGGACTCCTTGCAGCGCACAGACCACAATCAAAGATCTTTCTGTTGATAACGAGTATGAAAACAAAAGGATCATTACAGCATATCATGATACAGAATCAAAACCTTTTCGAATGTCAAGATTTAGCAAATCAACAGCTCACATCGTCACAAGTCGTGTTGACTGTTTCATAAATTTCGATGAAGTACTACAAGAGTATAGGCGTTTAAGACCAGTGTTATTTACTAGACAGGGGTGTTTCTAAATTATGTTCGCTAGCATTTCTCTAAGTATTTTTTTCCATTACGGTTTTCAGCTTTCTTATTTGGAGAAACCACTCTTGTGGTCCTCTAGTTTTTTCTATTTTGAATCCTAGAGCAATTTTTTATCATATCCATATCATAGATGTATTTCTAGTCGCGTTAAGTTCTTTTATATAAATCCTTGTAAGGTAATATTTAATTTTTATTGCATTCGAAATTCTCGGGGGTCAGCCATTAGGAAATTCAAGGAACATTAAAACATAAAAGGAAATAAGAGTATAAGAACAAAAATATAAGAATGAAGAAGACCGTAAGAGACCATAAGGCCTACACTAGGCAGCTCCTTATCCATCACCACCTGTCATCTCTATCCATAAAGTTGTCTCATCGTTTCTTAAAACAACTGATCGTTTCAGCCCTTACTACATAGTTGCTAAGTTTATTGCAGTCGTCGACCACCCTATTAATAAACCAATTCTTGCTTATTTCCTTCTTAAATCTAAATTCGTCCAGTTTATAACCATTACTGCGAGTCCTGCTCTGTTGTTTTAATATGATGACTTTGCTTGCATCACCCTTGTTAAAGCCTTTGATCCACTTGAACAACTCTATTAGATCACCCTGAACTCTGCGTCTTTTCAGAGAATTTAAGTTAAGGTGCCTAAGCCTCTCTTCGTAAGGCAAATTTCTGAATCCATGTATCATTTTGGTCATTCTTCTCTGTACTGATTCTAGTGAATTGATGTCCATTATGTAGGACGGAGATCAAAACTGTACCGCATAGTCAAGGATGGGTCTAACTATCGCTAGATAGAGTTTAATAATTACCTTTGCAGTTCTATTCGTTACCATCCTAGCAATGAAACCTGATGCTCTGTTAGCTTTATTCCTGGCGCTAATGCAATGTTTCCTGGTTGGTCCGGACTCACTAGAACTCCCAAGTCCCTCTCGCACTCAGTTTTCTCTAAAAGCGTGTTATTTAAGCTGTATCTATTTTCGGGGTTGTGTAGCCCTACGTTTAACACGCTACTCTTAGAGATATTGAAGTTCATTTGCCATTTCACCGACCATGTGAACAATTTGTTAAGATCATCCTGCAGAATCTCTGCGTTGTTTCCTGACCTAATTAGGCGTCCTATTTTAGTGTCGTCCGCAATCTTACTAACATCACTATTTATCCCGTCGTCTAAGTCGTTATGTACATAATGAACAATAAGGGACCCAAAAACCGAGCCCTGGGGGACCCCACTAGTATTATTGCCCCACCTAGATTTTACTCCATTTATGGTGACCCGCTGTTTTCTGTTACTAACCCAAGCTCTAATCCATTCTAACACTTTTCCTCCTATGACATGGGCTTTGATTTTATTTAGTAGTCTCTGGTGTGGCACCTTATCGAACGCCTTGCTAAAGTCAAGATAAGTAATATCGTAATTATCATTGTTATCTGACGCCTTATATACTTTAGTGTAAAAGGATAGAAGATTAGTCACACATGACTTACCCTTGGAGAAACCATGCTGTGAATCATGTATTAGATTCTGTCTTTCGATGTGTTCTCTGAGTCTATTTACTATTACTGATTCAAGCATTTTTCCTATAACCGATGTCAAACTGATTGGACTGTAGTTGCATATAGACAATCTATCTCCCTTCTTAAAAACAGGAACAACGTTTGCTTGCCTCCAAGTAGTAGGCACAAAACCAGTGTCTACTGATTTATTAAATATTTCAGTTAACTGGTCGCAGATTTCAAATTTACACTCCTTTAGCATTCTCGGAAAAAAAAATCGTCTGGACCCGGGGATTTTGTAGCTTTAAGTCTTTCAATCTGCTTGACTACTTTTACTTTACTAATGCTGATATTAGATAGACTACTTTCTTTATCCCCTCTGAAAATCGCATCGCAGTCAGGTACTTTATCTTACCTTTCATTAGTAAACATTGATAGAAAATAATTCTTAAACTCCTCACTTACTTTTTCCTCCGATTCTATCATGACATTTTCATCGTTTTAATTGGTCCTATTCTTTCTTTATTTTTTCTTCTATAGAGATGAAAGAAACCCTTTGGCTAGGATCTTGCTTGACTAGAAACCTTAATTTCATAATTACGTTTCGCTGTACGTGTATTCTTTTTAACCAGCTTTGCCATTTCGTTGCATCTTGATCTAAGGTGTGTTTCCCCGTTTTTTATTTTATGTAAAGTCCTCTTTTCATTCCGATCTCATGCTTCAATCTGTCCGTCATCCATTTGTGAGTATTACTATTTTTCCGTATTGACTTCAGGGGGATAAATGTATTTTGTGCATTAATAGTTAAATCAGTTATATTTCTATAGATTTCATCCAAATCGCTGACCTGTCTGTTGAGCCCTCGCCCTCAAATGACCTGACCTAAGATATGCTTATTACCCTCCGTGACCCGACCTCTAGTCATGACCTGACCCCCGGTCACGCACCGAGACTCGACAATGTCCGAAACGTCCGCATGACATTTCATATTGAATTCCGAATAGGTTTTTATATTGCCAAAGCTTGCTCTCCTGAAATCTGGAACTTGGACGTTATTCGTACTTTTTAATTCTTCCCAAATAATATCAAATCTTATTTCTTGATGATCGCTAGAGCCTAGACTATCTCCCATTTTTACGTTACTCATTAGGTGCTCATTATTAGTTAAAACTAAGTCCTGAGTATTTACTCCCCTCGATGGAAATTATCCTGCACCACATCTAGGAATTTCTTTGTTTCCTGATCCCCTATTAATGTTTTTCAGTCAATGTTTCTGTAATTGAAATCTCCCATGATCACAAAGTTTTTGTACTGGGACACTCTGTGAATTTCACGAATCAGGGGATCAGTCTGCTCAATGCTGAGGTTAGGTCTATACAAGACGCCAATAATAACTTTCTTATTCTTGCCTATAATCTCTACCCAAATAGATTCCATACAGTTCTCTTTCTTAATCGAATTATTGATAATACAGTTTATTGTATTTTTAACGAAAAGCGCTACACCTTCCCAACAAGTATCAGAAGAACACGATGAACAATAGACAAAATCTGTTACAATAATCATCTTACTGCGAGGCAAATGAAAACACGAAATCAGCTCCTTCCGTACCGCAGATCACTTTTCCTTTTATTCTGGCTGTCGCCGAGCTCCCTCTCATTCATTTCCATGGCAACCCTTTGGTAGCCCATGGGGAAAGATCTGGTTGAAAGAGGAGACTGCAACAAGTGCAGTACAATCGCGTACAAAAGCTTGGTAGTCAAGCTCCAGATTCCGCGACGAGCGATGCACCCAGAGAAGGTATGGGTAGTGCGGACACGTCTCCGGGATCGTTTGAAATAAGCCCTAAAATCACCCGGCGCCTCCGGGCTTTGGTAGTTTGGAGGTAAAGGTGGCGGCACACTAGGCATTTCTCGCTAGCATGCTACTTGCTTTTGCTACTTCGTTTGAGTAGACGCGACTTCGGTTACAATTTTTTTTTTTTTTTTTTTTCAAACAAGCCGTGGGCTTGGCTGCGCAAACAGCGGCCTACGGCCGCAGCTTTCCGCGCTCTAATCCCTCGTTTTCCCCTTCGGCCTCGGCCTCGGGGTGGAACCCCAACACGGGATCCCCAGCACGAAGAAGAACGCGAAGAAGAACGCGAAGAAGAACGCGAGGAAGAAGAACGCGAAGAAGAACGCGAAGAAGAACGCGAGAAGAAGAATGCGAAGAAGAACGCGAGAAGAAGAACGCGAAGAAGAACGCGAGGAAGAAGAACGCGAAGAAGAACGCGAAGAAGAATGCGAAGAAGAACGCGAGAAGAAGAACGCGAAGAAGAACGCGAGGAAGAAGAAGAAGAAGAAGAAGAAGAAGAAGAAGAAGAAGAAGAAGAAGAAGAAGAAGAAGAAGAAGAAGAAGAAGAAGAAGAAGAACGCGAAGAAGAAGAAGAAGAAGAAGAAGAAGAAGAAGAAGAAGAAGAAGAAGAAGAAGAAGAAGAAGAAGAAGAAGAAGAAGAAGAAGAAGAAGAAAAAGAAGAAGAACACCTGACCCCAACTTACCCAAGCGCTTTTGTCAAGAATATTTTTAGGACAAAATGTCACCGTAATACCACCTGTCCCCGACTTCCACAGCGTTTTTTAGAAGAATATTTTTATTTAGACTTAGATATCAAATTACTCTTGCGTCATACAGTGAGAAGCTGAAAAGGACGGAGAGAAGTTAAACCTATACAAATGCTAGACGCATTGTTGAAATGTTCTTACGGAAGTCTAGAATATTGTAATCGAAATCATTTCTACTCAAAGAAAGTAGCACAAGCAAGTAGAATGCCAGCTTAGTGTACCGCATAAGATGTTTCTAAGACGTTACTTTTCTCCAAAAAGAAATCGTGGTCATGATACTGATTTCTTACAGTAATAACTAAATTCTGCCAAGGTTAAGCAAAGTTCTTTGATGCCAGAAGGTCTCGTGGGTCATGTTAATTCCTAAAAGTGATAACTGGGTTCTGTAAACGCTCTTTAAAGTTCCTGGGAACTATAGGGCATCGGGTGGCCATAGAAAACCCAGGGAACGATCAAGATTTTTTTTTTTTTTTTTTTCAAAAGGGGTTTCCTGTTCGCTGTCTTCACACTCTTGCTCCGTTTTACAATTGAGGTCATTATTTTCTGGCGGCCGCGGCAGCCAAGCCATTTCCCTCGGGCCGGGCGAGGGATTAAACCTTTTCCGCAGAGAAAAGGTTCATCCTTCCCCGATTAACACTTTCGTTGCGTTTCAAAGGATTACAAAGGATTACAAAGGCGGAGCATGCCGACAGGAGACCCCCTGGTCCATATCTAGGTCGGATGCGAACAAAAATCATAATAATGATAAATTGATAAATAAGAACTATAATAATGTAAATAACAAATAAAATACATAAATAAATGCATAGGTATAGTTAAATAATAAACAAACAGTATATAGTAAATAATGATAAATTGACATATAACTAATAATAGATTAAAATCAAACAGACAAATGATAACAAAACAAAAACAAATAATTTAAGATAAATCATAATCATTACAGCATCTTGCTTGGGTGTTTATCTAAATGATTCTTAAAGCTTCGAACTGAACTCCATTGCACTACCTGTGCAGGAAGTTTATTCCATTCATTAACTACACGGTTGGCAAAGTTGTTTCTACCTACTTCTAAATTGAATCTATTTCCGGACAGTT